>NW_028116256.1:0-35671 GCF_964273445.1 Streptopelia decaocto
AAATCCCTCTCAAAATTGTTGAAATTCTCTTGAAGCTTTTAAAATTCTCTCTAGAATTTTCAAAATCCATGGCCACATGTTTACAATTTCACGACAAAAAATTGCTAAAATTCCAGTTGAAATTTTTTCCAAGTCCCTTAAAAATTTTCCAATTTTTGTCCCAATTCTTCCCATTCCCATTGAAACTTTTCAAATCCCTCTCAAAATTGTTGAAATCCTCTTGAAGCTTTTAAAATTCTCTCTAGAATTTTCAAAATCCATGTCCACATGTTTACAATTTCACGTAAAAAAAATGGCTAAAATTCCAGTTGAAATTTTTTCAAAGTCCCTTAAAAATTTTCCAATTTTTGTCCCAATTCTTCCCATTCCCATTGAAACTTTTCAAATCCCTCTCAAAATTGTTGAAATTCTCTTGAAGCTTTAAAAATTCTCTCTAGAATTTTCAAAATCCATGTCCACATGTTTACAATTTCACGTCAAAAAAAATGCTAAAATTCCAGTTGAAATTTTTCAAAGTCCCTGAAAAATTTTCCAATTTTTGTCCCAATTCTTCCCATTCCCATTGAAACTTTTCAAATCCCTCTCAAAATTGTTGAAATTCTGTTGAAGCTTTTAAAAATCTCTCTAGAATTTTCAAAATCCACTTCAACATGTTTACAATTTCACGTCAAAAAATGGCTAAAATTCCAGTTGAAATTTTTTCAAAGTCCCCTAAAAATTTTCCAATTTTTGTCCCAATTCTTCCCATTCCCATTGAAACTTTTCAAATCCCTCTCAAAATTGTTGAAATTCTCTTGAAGCTTTTAAAATTCTCTCTAGAATTTTCAAAATCCATGTCCACATGTTTACAATTTCACATAAAAAAATTGCTAAAATTCCAGTTGAAATTTTTTCAAAGTCCCTTCAAAATTTTCCAATTTTTGTCCCAATTCTTCCCATTCCCATTGAAACTTTTCAAATCCCTCTCAAAATTGTGGAAATTCTCTTGAAGCTTTTAAAATTCTCTCTAGAATTTTAAAATCCATGTCCACATGTTTACAATTTCGCATAAAATAATTGCTAAAATTCCAGTTGAAATTTTTTCAAAGTCCCTTAAAAATTTTCCAATTTTTGTCCCAATTCTTCCCATTCCCATTGAAACTTTTCAAATCCCTCTCAAAATTGTTGAAATTCTGTTGAAGCTTTTAAAAATCTCTCTAGAATTTTCAAAATCCATGTCCACATGTTTACAATTTCACGTCAAAAAATGGCTAAAATTCCAGTTGAAATTTTTTCAAAGTCCCTTCAAAATTTTCCAATTTTTGTCCCAATTCTTCCCATTCCCATTGAAACTTTTCAAATCCCTCTCAAAATTGTGGAAATTCTCTTGAAGCTTTTAAAATTCTCTCTAGAATTTTCAAAATCCATGTCCACATGTTTACAATTTCACGTCAAAAAATGGCTAAAATTCCAGTTGAAATTTTTTCAAAGTCCCTTAAAAATTTTCCAATTTTTGTCCCAATTCTTCCCATTCCCACTGAAACTTTTCAAATCCCTCTCAAAATTGTTGAAATTCTGTTGAAGCTTTTAAAATTCTCTCTAGAATTTTCAAAATCCATGGCCACATGTTTACAATTTCACGACAAAAAATTGCTAAAATTCCAGTTGAAATTTTTTCAAAGTCCCTTAAAAATTTTCCAATTTTTGTCCCAATTCTTCCCATTCCCATTGAAACTTTTCAAATCCCTCTCAAAATTGTTGAAATTCTCTTGAAGCTTTTAAAATTCTCTCTAGAATTTTCAAAATCCATGTCCACATCTTTACAATTTCACGTAAAAAAAATGGCTAAAATTCCAGTTGAAATTTTTTCAAAGTCCCTTAAAAATTTTCCAATTTTTGTCCCAATTCTTCCCATTCCCATTGAAACTTTTCAAATCCCTCTCAAAATTGTTGAAATTCTGTTAAAGCTTTAAAAATTCTCTCTAGACTTTTCAAAATCCATGTCCACATGTTTACAATTTCACGTCAAAAAATGGCTAAAATTCCAGTTGAAATTTTTTCAAAGTCCCTTAAAAATTTTCCAATTTTTGTCCCAATTCTTCCCATTCCCATTGAAACTTTTCAAATCCCTCTCCAAATTGTTGAAATTCTCTTGAAGCTTTTAAAATTCTCTCTAGAATTTTCAAAATCCATGGCCACATGTTTACAATTTCACGTCAAAAAAAATGCTAAAATTCCAGTTGAAATTTTTTCAAAGTCCCTGAAAAATTTTCCAATTTTTGTCCCAATTCTTCCCATTCCCATTGAAACTTTTCAAATCCCTCTCAAAATTGTCGAAATTCTGTTGAAGCTTTTAAAAATCTCTCTAGAATTTTCAAAATCCACTTCAACATGTTTACAATTTCACGTCAAAAAATGGCTAAAATTCCAGTTGAAATTTTTTCAAAGTCCCTTAAAAATTTTCCAATTTTTGTCCCAATTCTTCCCATTCCCATTGAAACTTTTCAAATCCCTCTCAAAATTGTTGAAATTCTCTTGAAGCTTTTAAAATTCTCTCTAGAATTTTCAAAATCCATGTCCACATGTTTACAATTTCACATAAAAAAATTGCTAAAATTCCAGTTGAAATTTTTTCAAAGTCCCTTCAAAATTTTCCAATTTTTGTCCCAATTCTTCGCATTCCCAATGAAACTTTTCAAATCCCTCTTAAAATTGTGGAAATTCTCTTGAAGCTTTTAAAATTCTCTCTAGAATTTTAAAATCCATGTCCACATGTTTACAATTTCGCATAAAATAATTGCTAAAATTCCAGTTGAAATTTTTTCAAAGTCCCTTAAAAATTTTCCAATTTTTGTCCCAATTCTTCCCATTCCCATTGAAACTTTTCAAATCCCTCTCCAAATTGTTGAAATTCTGTTGAAGCTTTTAAAATTCTCTCTAGAATTTTCAAAATCCATGGCCACATGTTTACAATTTCACATTAAAAAATTGCTAAAATTCCAGTTGAAATTTTTTCAAAGTCCCTTAAAAATTTCCAATTTTTGTCCCAATTCTTCGCATTCCCATTGAAACTTTTCAAATCCCTCTCAAAATTGTTGAAATTCTCTTGAAGCTTTTAAAATTCTCTCTAGAATTTTCAAAATCCATGGCCACATGTTTACAATTTCACGTCAAAAAATGGCTAAAATTCCAGTTGAAATTTTTTCAAAGTCCCTTAAAAATTTTCCAATTTTTGTCCCAATTCTTCCCATTCCCATTGAAACTTTTCAAATCCCTCTCAAAATTGTTGAAATTCTGTTGAAGCTTTTAAAATTCTCTCTAGAATTTTCAAAATCCATGGCCACATGTTTACAATTTCACGTAAAAAAAATGGCTAAAATTCCAGTTGAAATTTTTTCAAAGTCCCTTAAAAATTTTCCAATTTTTGTCCCAATTCTTCCCATTCCCATTGAAACTTTTCAAATCCCTCTCAAAATTGTTGAAATTCTCTTGAAGCTTTTAAAATTCTCTCTAGAATTTTCAAAATCCATGTCCACATCTT
Source organism: Streptopelia decaocto (assembly GCF_964273445.1). Taxonomy (NCBI): domain Eukaryota; kingdom Metazoa; phylum Chordata; class Aves; order Columbiformes; family Columbidae; genus Streptopelia; species Streptopelia decaocto. Next base: position 3,521 of record NW_028116256.1, read on the forward strand.
TACAATTTCACGTAAAAAAAATGGCTAAAATTCCAGTTGAAATTTTTTCAAAGTCCCTTAAAAATTTTCCAATTTTTGTCCCAATTCTTCCCATTCCCATTGAAACTTTTCAAATCCCTCTCAAAATTGTTGAAATTCTGTAAAAACTTTTAAAATTCTCTCTAGAATTTTCAAAATCCATGTCCACATGTTTACAATTTCACGTCAAAAAATGGCTAAAATTCCAGTTGAAATTTTTTCAAAGTCCCTTAAAAATTTTCCAATTTTTGTCCCAATTCTTCCCATTCCCATTGAAACTTTTCAAATCCCTCTCCAAATTGTTGAAATTCTCTTGAAGCTTTTAAAATTCTCTCTAGAATTTTCAAAATCCATGGCCACATGTTTACAATTTCACGTCAAAAAAAATGCTAAAATTCCAGTTGAAATTTTTTCAAAGTCCCTGAAAAATTTTCCAATTTTTGTCCCAATTCTTCCCATTCCCATTGAAACTTTTCAAATCCCTCTCAAAATTGTTGAAATTCTGTTGAAGCTTTTAAAAATCTCTCTAGAATTTTCAAAATCCACTTCAACATGTTTACAATTTCACGTCAAAAAATGGCTAAAATTCCAGTTGAAATTTTTTCAAAGTCCCTTCAAAATTTTCCAATTTTTGTCCCAATTCTTCCCATTCCCATTGAAACTTTTCAAATCCCTCTCAAAATTGTTGAAATTCTCTTGAAGCTTTTAAAATTCTCTCTAGAATTTTAAAATCCATGTCCACATGTTTACAATTTCGCATAAAATAATTGCTAAAATTCCAGTTGAAATTTTTTCAAAGTCCCTTAAAAATTTTCCAATTTTTGTCCCAATTCTTCCCATTCCCATTGAAACTTTTCAAATCCCTCTCCAAATTGTTGAAATTCTGTTGAAGCTTTTAAAATTCTCTCTAGAATTTTCAAAATCCATGGCCACATGTTTACAATTTCACATTAAAAAATTGCTAAAATTCCAGTTGAAATTTTTTCAAAGTCCCTTAAAAATTTTCCAATTTTTGTCCCAATTCTTCCCATTCCCATTGAAACTTTTCAAATCCCTCTCAAAATTGTTGAAATTCTCTTGAAGCTTTTAAAATTCTCTCTAGAATTTTCAAAATCCATGGCCACATGTTTACAATTTCACGTCAAAAAATGGCTAAAATTCCAGTTGAAATTTTTTCAAAGTCCCTTAAAAATTTTCCAATTTTTGTCCCAATTCTTCCCATTCCCATTGAAACTTTTCAAATCCCTCTCAAAATTGTTGAAATTCTCTTGAAGCTTTTAAAATTCTCTCTAGAATTTTCAAAATCCATGGCCACATGTTTACAATTTCACATAAAAAAAATGGCTAAAATTCCAGTTGAAATTTTTTCAAAGTCCCTTAAAAATTTTCCAATTTTTGTCCCAATTCTTCCCATTCCCATTGAAACTTTTCAAATCCCTCTCAAAATTGTTGAAATTCTCTTGAAGCTTTTAAAATTCTCTCTAGAATTTTCAAAATCCATGTCCACATCTTTACAATTTCACGTAAAAAAAATGGCTAAAATTCCAGTTGAAATTTTTTCAAAGTCCCTTAAAAATTTTCCAATTTTTGTCCCAATTCTTCCCATTCCCATTGAAACTTTTCAAATCCCTCTCAAAATTGTTGAAATTCTGTTAAAACTTTTAAAATTCTCTCTAGAATTTTCAAAATCCATGTCCACATGTTTACAATTTCACGTCAAAAAATGGCTAAAATTCCAGTTGAAATTTTTTCAAAGTCCCTTAAAAATTTTCCAATTTTTGTCCCAATTCTTCCCATTCCCATTGAAACTTTTCAAATCCCTCTCCAAATTGTTGAAATTCTCTTGAAGCTTTTAAAATTCTCTCTAGAATTTTCAAAATCCATGGCCACATGTTTACAATTTCACGTCAAAAAAAAAGCTAAAATTCCAGTTGAAATTTTTTCAAAGTCCCTGAAAAATTTTCCAATTTTTGTCCCAATTCTTCCCATTCCCATTGAAACTTTTCAAATCCCTCTCAAAATTGTTGAAATTCTCTTGAAGCTTTTAAAATTCTCTCTAGAATTTTCAAAATCCACTTCAACATGTTTACAATTTCACGTCAAAAAATGGCTAAAATTCCAGTTGAAATTTTTTCAAAGTCCCTTCAAAATTTTCCAATTTTTGTCCCAATTCTTCCCATTCCCATTGAAACTTTTCAAATCCCTCTCAAAATTGTTGAAATTCTCTTGAAGCTTTTAAAATTCTCTCTAGAATTTTAAAATCCATGTCCACATGTTTACAATTTCGCATAAAATAATTGCTAAAATTCCAGTTGAAATTTTTTCAAAGTCCCTTAAAAATTTTCCAATTTTTGTCCCAATTCTTCCCATTCCCATTGAAACTTTTCAAATCCCTCTCCAAATTGTTGAAATTCTGTTGAAGCTTTTAAAATTCTCTCTAGAATTTTCAAAATCCATGGCCACATGTTTACAATTTCACATTAAAAAATTGCTAAAATTCCAGTTGAAATTTTTTCAAAGTCCCTTAAAAATTTTCCAATTTTTGTCCCAATTCTTCCCATTCCCATTGAAACTTTTCAAATCCCTCTCAAAATTGTTGAAATTCTCTTGAAGCTTTTAAAATTCTCTCTAGAATTTTCAAAATCCATGGCCACATGTTTACAATTTCACGTCAAAAAATGGCTAAAATTCCAGTTGAAATTTTTTCAAAGTCCCTTAAAAATTTTCCAATTTTTGTCCCAATTCTTCCCATTCCCATTGAAACTTTTCAAATCCCTCTCAAAATTGTTGAAATTCTCTTGAAGCTTTTAAAATTCTCTCTAGAATTTTCAAAATCCATGGCCACATGTTTACAATTTCACGTAAAAAAAATGGCTAAAATTCCAGTTGAAATTTTTTCAAAGTCCCTTAAAAATTTTCCAATTTTTGTCCCAATTCTTCCCATTCCCATTGAAACTTTTCAAATCCCTCTCAAAATTGTTGAAATTCTCTTGAAGCTTTTAAAATTCTCTCTAGAATTTTCAAAATCCATGTCCACATCTTTACAATTTCACGTAAAAAAAATGGCTAAAATTCCAGTTGAAATTTTTTCAAAGTCCCTTAAAAATTTTCCAATTTTTGTCCCAATTCTTCCCATTCCCATTGAAACTTTTCAAATCCCTCTCAAAATTGTTGAAATTCTGTTAAAACTTTTAAAATTCTCTCTAGAATTTTCAAAATCCATGTCCACATGTTTACAATTTCACGTCAAAAAATGGCTAAAATTCCAGTTGAAATTTTTTCAAAGTCCCTTCAAAATTTTCCAATTTTTGTCCCAATTCTTCCCATTCCCATTGAAACTTTTCAAATCCCTCTCAAAATTGTGGAAATTCTCTTGAAGCTTTTAAAATTCTCTCTAGAATTTTCAAAATCCATGGCCACATGTTTACAATTTCACATAAAAAATTGCTAAAATTCCAGTTGAAATTTTTTCAAAGTCCCTTAAAAATTTTCCAATTTTTGTCCCAATTCTTCCCATTCCCATTGAAACTTTTCAAATCCCTCTCAAAATTGTTGAAATTCTGTTGAAGCTTTTAAAATTCTCTCTAGAATTTTCAAAATCCATGTCCACATGTTTACAATTTCGCATAAAATAATTGCTAAAATTCCAGTTGAAATTTTTTCAAAGTCCCTTAAAAATTTTCCAATTTTTGTCCCAATTCTTCCCATTCCCATTGAAACTTTTCAAATCCCTCTCAAAATTGTTGAAATTCTCTTGAAGCTTTTAAAATTCTCTCTAGAATTTTCAAAATCCATGTCCACATGTTTACAATTTCACATAAAAAAATGGCTAAAATTCCAGTTGAAATTTTTTCAAAGTCCCTTAAAAATTTTCCAATTTTTGTCCCAATTCTTCCCATTCCCATTGAAACTTTTCAAATCCCTCTCAAAATTGTTGAAATTCTCTTGAAGCTTTTAAAATTCTCTCTAGAATTTTCAAAATCCACTTCAACATGTTTACAATTTCACGTCATAAAATTGCTAAAATTCCAGTTGAAATTTTTTCAAAGTCCCTTAAAAATTGTCCAATTTTTGTCCCAATTCTTCCCATTCCCACTGAAACTTTTCAAATCCCTCTCAAAATTGTTGAAATTCTGTTGAAGCTTTTAAAATTCTCTCTAGAATTTTCAAAATCCATGGCCACATGTTTACAATTTCACGTCAAAAAATGGCTAAAATTCCAGTTGAAATTTTTTCAAAGTCCCTTAAAAATTTTCCAATTTTTGTCCCAATTCTTCCCATTCCCACTGAAACTTTTCAAATCCCTCTCAAAATTGTTGAAATTCTGTTGAAGCTTTTAAAATTCTCTCTAGAATTTTCAAAATCCATGGCCACATGTTTACAATTTCACGACAAAAAATTGCTAAAATTCCAGTTGAAATTTTTTCAAAGTCCCTTAAAAATTTTCCAATTTTTGTCCCAATTCTTCCCATTCCCATTGAAACTTTTCAAATCCCTCTCAAAATTGTTGAAATTCTCTTGAAGCTTTTAAAATTCTCTCTAGAATTTTCAAAATCCATGTCCACATCTTTACAATTTCACGTAAAAAAAATGGCTAAAATTCCAGTTGAAATTTTTTCAAAGTCCCTTAAAAATTTTCCAATTTTTGTCCCAATTCTTCCCATTCCCATTGAAACTTTTCAAATCCCTCTCAAAATTGTTGAAATTCTGTTAAAGCTTTAAAAATTCTCTCTAGACTTTTCAAAATCCATGTCCACATGTTTACAATTTCACGTCAAAAAATGGCTAAAATTCCAGTTGAAATTTTTTCAAAGTCCCTTAAAAATTTTCCAATTTTTGTCCCAATTCTTCCCATTCCCATTGAAACTTTTCAAATCCCTCTCCAAATTGTTGAAATTCTCTTGAAGCTTTTAAAATTCTCTCTAGAATTTTCAAAATCCATGGCCACATGTTTACAATTTCACGTCAAAAAAAATGCTAAAATTCCAGTTGAAATTTTTACAAAGTCCCTGAAAAATTTTCCAATTTTTGTCCCAATTCTTCCCATTCCCATTGAAACTTTTCAAATCCCTCTCAAAATTGTCGAAATTCTGTTGAAGCTTTTAAAAATCTCTCTAGAATTTTCAAAATCCACTTCAACATGTTTACAATTTCACGTCAAAAAATGGCTAAAATTCCAGTTGAAATTTTTTCAAAGTCCCTTAAAAATTTTCCAATTTTTGTCCCAATTCTTCCCATTCCCATTGAAACTTTTCAAATCCCTCTCAAAATTGTTGAAATTCTCTTGAAGCTTTTAAAATTCTCTCTAGAATTTTCAAAATCCATGTCCACATGTTTACAATTTCACATAAAAAAATTGCTAAAATTCCAGTTGAAATTTTTTCAAAGTCCCTTAAAAATTTTCCAATTTTTGTCCCAATTCTTCGCATTCCCATTGAAACTTTTCAAATCCCTCTCAAAATTGTGGAAATTCTCTTGAAGCTTTTAAAATTCTCTCTAGAATTTTAAAATCCATGTCCACATGTTTACAATTTCGCATAAAATAATTGCTAAAATTCCAGTTGAAATTTTTTCAAAGTCCCTTAAAAATTTTCCAATTTTTGTCCCAATTCTTCCCATTCCCATTGAAACTTTTCAAATCCCTCTCCAAATTGTTGAAATTCTGTTGAAGCTTTTAAAATTCTCTCTAGAATTTTCAAAATCCATGGCCACATGTTTACAATTTCACATTAAAAAATTGCTAAAATTCCAGTTGAAATTTTTTCAAAGTCCCTTAAAAATTTTCCAATTTTTGTCCCAATTCTTCCCATTCCCATTGAAACTTTTCAAATCCCTCTCAAAATTGTTGAAATTCTCTTGAAGCTTTTAAAATTCTCTCTAGAATTTTCAAAATCCATGGCCACATGTTTACAATTTCACGTCAAAAAATTGCTAAAATTCCAGTTGAAATTTTTTCAAAGTCCCTTAAAAATTTTCCAATTTTTGTCCCAATTCTTCCCATTCCCATTGAAACTTTTCAAATCCCTCTCAAAATTGTTGAAATTCTCTTGAAGCTTTTAAAATTCTCTCTAGAATTTTCAAAATCCATGGCCACATGTTTACAATTTCACGTAAAAAAAAATGGCTAAAATTCCAGTTGAAATTTTTTCAAAGTCCCTTAAAAATTTTCCAATTTTTGTCCCAATTCTTCCCATTCCCATTGAAACTTTTCAAATCCCTCTCAAAATTGTTGAAATTCTCTTGAAGCTTTTAAAATTCTCTCTAGAATTTTCAAAATCCATGTCCACATCTTTACAATTTCACGTAAAAAAAATGGCTAAAATTCCAGTTGAAATTTTTTCAAAGTCCCTTAAAAATTTTCCAATTTTTGTCCCAATTCTTCCCATTCCCATTGAAACTTTTCAAATCCCTCTCAAAATTGTTGAAATTCTGTTGAAGCTTTTAAAAATCTCTCTAGAATTTTCAAAATCCATGTCCACATGTTTACAATTTCACGTCAAAAAATGGCTAAAATTCCAGTTGAAATTTTTTCAAAGTCCCTTAAAAATTTTCCAATTTTTGTCCCAATTCTTCCCATTCCCATTGAAACTTTTCAAATCCCTCTCCAAATTGTTGAAATTCTCTTGAAGCTTTTAAAATTCTCTCTAGAATTTTCAAAATCCATGGCCACATGTTTACAATTTCACGTCAAAAAAAATGCTAAAATTCCAGTTGAAATTTTTTCAAAGTCCCTGAAAAATTTTCCAATTTTTGTCCCAATTCTTCCCATTCCCATTGAAACTTTTCAAATCCCTCTCAAAATTGTTGAAATTCTGTTGAAGCTTTTAAAAATCTCTCTAGAATTTTCAAAATCCACTTCAACATGTTTACAATTTCACGTCAAAAAATGGCTAAAATTCCAGTTGAAATTTTTTCAAAGTCCCTTCAAAATTTTCCAATTTTTGTCCCAATTCTTCCCATTCCCATTGAAACTTTTCAAATCCCTCTCAAAATTGTTGAAATTCTCTTGAAGCTTTTAAAATTCTCTCTAGAATTTTAAAATCCATGTCCACATGTTTACAATTTCGCATAAAATAATTGCTAAAATTCCAGTTGAAATTTTTTCAAAGTCCCTTAAAAATTTTCCAATTTTTGTCCCAATTCTTCCCATTCCCATTGAAACTTTGCAAATCCCTCTCCAAATTGTTGAAATTCTGTTGAAGCTTTTAAAATTCTCTCTAGAATTTTCAAAATCCATGGCCACATGTTTACAATTTCACATTAAAAAATTGCTAAAATTCCAGTTGAAATTTTTTCAAAGTCCCTTAAAAATTTTCCAATTTTTGTCCCAATTCTTCCCATTCCCATTGAAACTTTTCAAATCCCTCTCAAAATTGTTGAAATTCTCTTGAAGCTTTTAAAATTCTCTCTAGAATTTTCAAAATCCATGGCCACATGTTTACAATTTCACGTCAAAAAATGGCTAAAATTCCAGTTGAAATTTTTTCAAAGTCCCTTAAAAATTTTCCAATTTTTGTCCCAATTCTTCCCATTCCCATTGAAACTTTTCAAATCCCTCTCAAAATTGTTGAAATTCTCTTGAAGCTTTTAAAATTCTCTCTAGAATTTTCAAAATCCATGGCCACATGTTTACAATTTCACGTAAAAAAAATGGCTAAAATTCCAGTTGAAATTTTTTCAAAGTCCCTTAAAAATTTTCCAATTTTTGTCCCAATTCTTCCCATTCCCATTGAAACTTTTCAAATCCCTCTCAAAATTGTTGAAATTCTCTTGAAGCTTTTAAAATTCTCTCTAGAATTTTCAAAATCCATGTCCACATCTTTACAATTTCACGTAAAAAAAATGGCTAAAATTCCAGTTGAAATTTTTTCAAAGTCCCTTAAAAATTTTCCAATTTTTGTCCCAATTCTTCCTATTCCCATTGAAACTTTTCAAATCCCTCTCAAAATTGTGGAAATTCTGTTAAAGCTTTTAAAATTCTCTCTAGAATTTTCAAAATCCATGTCCACATGTTTACAATTTCACGTCAAAAAATGGCTAAAATTCCAGTTGAAATTTTTTCAAAGTCCCTTCAAAATTTTCCAATTTTTGTCCCAATTCTTCCCATTCCCACTGAAACTTTTCAAATCCCTCTCAAAATTGTTGAAATTCTGTTGAAGCTTTTAAAATTCTCTCTAGAATTTTCAAAATCCATGGCCACATGTTTACAATTTCACGTCAAAAAATGGCTAAAATTCCAGTTGAAATTTTTTCAAAGTCCCTTAAAAATTTTCCAATTTTTGTCCCAATTCTTCCCATTCCCACTGAAACTTTTCAAATCCCTCTCAAAATTGTTGAAATTCTGTTGAAGCTTTTAAAATTCTCTCTAGAATTTTCAAAATCCATGGCCACATGTTTACAATTTCACGACAAAAAATTGCTAAAATTCCAGTTGAAATTTTTTCAAAGTCCCTTAAAAATTTTCCAATTTTTGTCCCAATTCTTCCCATTCCCATTGAAACTTTTCAAATCCCTCTCAAAATTGTTGAAATTCTCTTGAAGCTTTTAAAATTCTCTCTAGAATTTTCAAAATCCATGTCCACATCTTTACAATTTCACGTAAAAAAAATGGCTAAAATTCCAGTTGAAATTTTTTCAAAGTCCCTTAAAAATTTTCCAATTTTTGTCCCAATTCTTCCCATTCCCATTGAAACTTTTCAAATCCCTCTCAAAATTGTTGAAATTCTGTTAAAGCTTTAAAAATTCTCTCTAGACTTTTCAAAATCCATGTCCACATGTTTACAATTTCACGTCAAAAAATGGCTAAAATTCCAGTTGAAATTTTTTCAAAGTCCCTTAAAAATTTTCCAATTTTTGTCCCAATTCTTCCCATTCCCATTGAAACTTTTCAAATCCCTCTCCAAATTGTTGAAATTCTCTTGAAGCTTTTAAAATTCTCTCTAGAATTTTCAAAATCCATGGCCACATGTTTACAATTTCACGTCAAAAAAAATGCTAAAATTCCAGTTGAAATTTTTACAAAGTCCCTGAAAAATTTTCCAATTTTTGTCCCAATTCTTCCCATTCCCATTGAAACTTTTCAAATCCCTCTCAAAATTGTCGAAATTCTGTTGAAGCTTTTAAAAATCTCTCTAGAATTTTCAAAATCCACTTCAACATGTTTACAATTTCACGTCAAAAAATGGCTAAAATTCCAGTTGAAATTTTTTCAAAGTCCCTTAAAAATTTTCCAATTTTTGTCCCAATTCTTCCCATTCCCATTGAAACTTTTCAAATCCCTCTCAAAATTGTTGAAATTCTCTTGAAGCTTTTAAAATTCTCTCTAGAATTTTCAAAATCCATGTCCACATGTTTACAATTTCACATAAAAAAATTGCTAAAATTCCAGTTGAAATTTTTTCAAAGTCCCTTAAAAATTTTCCAATTTTTGTCCCAATTCTTCGCATTCCCATTGAAACTTTTCAAATCCCTCTCAAAATTGTGGAAATTCTCTTGAAGCTTTTAAAATTCTCTCTAGAATTTTAAAATCCATGTCCACATGTTTACAATTTCGCATAAAATAATTGCTAAAATTCCAGTTGAAATTTTTTCAAAGTCCCTTAAAAATTTTCCAATTTTTGTCCCAATTCTTCCCATTCCCATTGAAACTTTTCAAATCCCTCTCCAAATTGTTGAAATTCTGTTGAAGCTTTTAAAATTCTCTCTAGAATTTTCAAAATCCATGGCCACATGTTTACAATTTCACATTAAAAAATTGCTAAAATTCCAGTTGAAATTTTTTCAAAGTCCCTTAAAAATTTTCCAATTTTTGTCCCAATTCTTCCCATTCCCATTGAAACTTTTCAAATCCCTCTCAAAATTGTTGAAATTCTCTTGAAGCTTTTAAAATTCTCTCTAGAATTTTCAAAATCCATGGCCACATGTTTACAATTTCACGTCAAAAAATTGCTAAAATTCCAGTTGAAATTTTTTCAAAGTCCCTTAAAAATTTTCCAATTTTTGTCCCAATTCTTCCCATTCCCATTGAAACTTTTCAAATCCCTCTCAAAATTGTTGAAATTCTCTTGAAGCTTTTAAAATTCTCTCTAGAATTTTCAAAATCCATGGCCACATGTTTACAATTTCACGTAAAAAAAAATGGCTAAAATTCCAGTTGAAATTTTTTCAAAGTCCCTTAAAAATTTTCCAATTTTTGTCCCAATTCTTCCCATTCCCATTGAAACTTTTCAAATCCCTCTCAAAATTGTTGAAATTCTCTTGAAGCTTTTAAAATTCTCTCTAGAATTTTCAAAATCCATGTCCACATCTTTACAATTTCACGTAAAAAAAATGGCTAAAATTCCAGTTGAAATTTTTTCAAAGTCCCTTAAAAATTTTCCAATTTTTGTCCCAATTCTTCCCATTCCCATTGAAACTTTTCAAATCCCTCTCAAAATTGTTGAAATTCTGTTAAAACTTTTAAAATTCTCTCTAGAATTTTCAAAATCCATGTCCACATGTTTACAATTTCACGTCAAAAAATGGCTAAAATTCCAGTTGAAATTTTTTCAAAGTCCCTTAAAAATTTTCCAATTTTTGTCCCAATTCTTCCCATTCCCATTGAAACTTTTCAAATCCCTCTCCAAATTGTTGAAATTCTCTTGAAGCTTTTAAAATTCTCTCTAGAATTTTCAAAATCCATGGCCACATGTTTACAATTTCACGTCAAAAAAAATGCTAAAATTCCAGTTGAAATTTTTTCAAAGTCCCTGAAAAATTTTCCAATTTTTGTCCCAATTCTTCCCATTCCCATTGAAACTTTTCAAATCCCTCTCAAAATTGTTGAAATTCTGTTGAAGCTTTTAAAAATCTCTCTAGAATTTTCAAAATCCACTTCAACATGTTTACAATTTCACGTCAAAAAATGGCTAAAATTCCAGTTGAAATTTTTTCAAAGTCCCTTCAAAATTTTCCAATTTTTGTCCCAATTCTTCCCATTCCCATTGAAACTTTTCAAATCCCTCTCAAAATTGTTGAAATTCTCTTGAAGCTTTTAAAATTCTCTCTAGAATTTTAAAATCCATGTCCACATGTTTACAATTTCGCATAAAATAATTGCTAAAATTCCAGTTGAAATTTTTTCAAAGTCCCTTAAAAATTTTCCAATTTTTGTCCCAATTCTTCCCATTCCCATTGAAACTTTGCAAATCCCTCTCCAAATTGTTGAAATTCTGTTGAAGCTTTTAAAATTCTCTCTAGAATTTTCAAAATCCATGGCCACATGTTTACAATTTCACATTAAAAAATTGCTAAAATTCCAGTTGAAATTTTTTCAAAGTCCCTTAAAAATTTTCCAATTTTTGTCCCAATTCTTCCCATTCCCATTGAAACTTTTCAAATCCCTCTCAAAATTGTTGAAATTCTCTTGAAGCTTTTAAAATTCTCTCTAGAATTTTCAAAATCCATGGCCACATGTTTACAATTTCACGTCAAAAAATGGCTAAAATTCCAGTTGAAATTTTTTCAAAGTCCCTTAAAAATTTTCCAATTTTTGTCCCAATTCTTCCCATTCCCATTGAAACTTTTCAAATCCCTCTCAAAATTGTTGAAATTCTCTTGAAGCTTTTAAAATTCTCTCTAGAATTTTCAAAATCCATGGCCACATGTTTACAATTTCACGTAAAAAAAATGGCTAAAATTCCAGTTGAAATTTTTTCAAAGTCCCTTAAAAATTTTCCAATTTTTGTCCCAATTCTTCCCATTCCCATTGAAACTTTTCAAATCCCTCTCAAAATTGTTGAAATTCTCTTGAAGCTTTTAAAATTCTCTCTAGAATTTTCAAAATCCATGTCCACATCTTTACAATTTCACGTAAAAAAAATGGCTAAAATTCCAGTTGAAATTTTTTCAAAGTCCCTTAAAAATTTTCCAATTTTTGTCCCAATTCTTCCTATTCCCATTGAAACTTTTCAAATCCCTCTCAAAATTGTGGAAATTCTGTTAAAGCTTTTAAAATTCTCTCTAGAATTTTCAAAATCCATGTCCACATGTTTACAATTTCACGTCAAAAAATGGCTAAAATTCCAGTTGAAATTTTTTCAAAGTCCCTTCAAAATTTTCCAATTTTTGTCCCAATTCTTCCCATTCCCATTGAAACTTTTCAAATCCCTCTCAAAATTGTTGAAATTCTCTTGAAGCTTTTAAAATTCTCTCTAGAATTTTCAAAATCCATGGCCACATGTTTACAATTTCACATAAAAAATTGCTAAAATTCCAGTTGAAATTTTTTCAAAGTCCCTTAAAAATTTTCCAATTTTTGTCCCAATTCTTCCCATTCCCATTGAAACTTTTCAAATCCCTCTCAAAATTGTTGAAATTCTGTTGAAGCTTTTAAAATTCTCTCTAGAATTTTCAAAATCCATGTCCACATGTTTACAATTTCGCATAAAATAATTGCTAAAATTCCAGTTGAAATTTTTTCAAAGTCCCTTAAAAATTTTCCAATTTTTGTCCCAATTCTTCCCATTCCCATTGAAACTTTTCAAATCCCTCTCAAAATTGTTGAAATTCTCTTGAAGCTTTTAAAATTCTCTCTAGAATTTTCAAAATCCATGGCCACATGTTTACAATTTCACGTCAAAAAATTGCTAAAATTCCAGTTGAAATTTTTTCAAAGTCCCTTAAAAATTTTCCAATTTTTGTCCCAATTCTTCCCATTCCCATTGAAACTTTTCAAATCCCTCTCAAAATTGTTGAAATTCTCTTGAAGCTTTTAAAATTCTCTCTAGAATTTTCAAAATCCATGGCCACATGTTTACTATTTCACGTAAAAAAAAATGGCTAAAATTCCAGTTGAAATTTTTTCAAAGTCCCTTAAAAATTTTCCAATTTTTGTCCCAATTCTTCCCATTCCCATTGAAACTTTTCAAATCCCTCTCCAAATTGTTGAAATTCTCTTGAAGCTTTTAAAATTCTCTCTAGAATTTTCAAAATCCATGGCCACATGTTTACAATTTCACGTCAAAAAAAATGCTAAAATTCCAGTTGAAATTTTTTCAAAGTCCCTGAAAAATTTTCCAATTTTTGTCCCAATTCTTCCCATTCCCATTGAAACTTTTCAAATCCCTCTCAAAATTGTTGAAATTCTGTTGAAGCTTTTAAAAATCTCTCTAGAATTTTCAAAATCCACTTCAACATGTTTACAATTTCACGTCAAAAAATGGCTAAAATTCCAGTTGAAATTTTTTCAAAGTCCCTTCAAAATTTTCCAATTTTTGTCCCAATTCTTCCCATTCCCATTGAAACTTTTCAAATCCCTCTCAAAATTGTTGAAATTCTCTTGAAGCTTTTAAAATTCTCTCTAGAATTTTAAAATCCATGTCCACATGTTTACAATTTCGCATAAAATAATTGCTAAAATTCCAGTTGAAATTTTTTCAAAGTCCCTTAAAAATTTTCCAATTTTTGTCCCAATTCTTCCCATTCCCATTGAAACTTTTCAAATCCCTCTCCAAATTGTTGAAATTCTGTTGAAGCTTTTAAAATTCTCTCTAGAATTTTCAAAATCCATGGCCACATGTTTACAATTTCACATTAAAAAATTGCTAAAATTCCAGTTGAAATTTTTTCAAAGTCCCTTAAAAATTTTCCAATTTTTGTCCCAATTCTTCCCATTCCCATTGAAACTTTTCAAATCCCTCTCAAAATTGTTGAAATTCTCTTGAAGCTTTTAAAATTCTCTCTAGAATTTTCAAAATCCATGGCCACATGTTTACAATTTCACGTCAAAAAATGGCTAAAATTCCAGTTGAAATTTTTTCAAAGTCCCTTAAAAATTTTCCAATTTTTGTCCCAATTCTTCCCATTCCCATTGAAACTTTTCAAATCCCTCTCAAAATTGTTGAAATTCTCTTGAAGCTTTTAAAATTCTCTCTAGAATTTTCAAAATCCATGGCCACATGTTTACAATTTCACGTAAAAAAAATGGCTAAAATTCCAGTTGAAATTTTTTCAAAGTCCCTTAAAAATTTTCCAATTTTTGTCCCAATTCTTCCCATTCCCATTGAAACTTTTCAAATCCCTCTCAAAATTGTTGAAATTCTCTTGAAGCTTTTAAAATTCTCTCTAGAATTTTCAAAATCCATGTCCACATCTTTACAATTTCACGTAAAAAAAATGGCTAAAATTCCAGTTGAAATTTTTTCAAAGTCCCTTAAAAATTTTCCAATTTTTGTCCCAATTCTTCCTATTCCCATTGAAACTTTTCAAATCCCTCTCAAAATTGTGGAAATTCTGTTAAAGCTTTTAAAATTCTCTCTAGAATTTTCAAAATCCATGTCCACATGTTTACAATTTCACGTCAAAAAATGGCTAAAATTCCAGTTGAAATTTTTTCAAAGTCCCTTCAAAATTTTCCAATTTTTGTCCCAATTCTTCCCATTCCCATTGAAACTTTTCAAATCCCTCTCAAAATTGTTGAAATTCTCTTGAAGCTTTTAAAATTCTCTCTAGAATTTTCAAAATCCATGGCCACATGTTTACAATTTCACATAAAAAATTGCTAAAATTCCAGTTGAAATTTTTTCAAAGTCCCTTAAAAATTTTCCAATTTTTGTCCCAATTATTCCCATTCCCATTGAAACTTTTCAAATCCCTCTCAAAATTGTTGAAATTCTGTTGAAGCTTTTAAAATTCTCTCTAGAATTTTCAAAATCCATGGCCACATGTTTACAATTTCGCATAAAATAATTGCTAAAATTCCAGTTGAAATTTTTTCAAAGTCCCTTAAAAATTTTCCAATTTTTGTCCCAATTCTTCCCATTCCCATTGAAACTTTTCAAATCCCTCTCAAAATTGTTGAAATTCTCTTGAAGCTTTTAAAATTCTCTCTAGAATTTTCAAAATCCATGGCCACATGTTTACAATTTCACATTAAAAAATTGCTAAAATTCCAGTTGAAATTTTTTCAAAGTCCCTTAAAAATTTTCCAATTTTTGTCCCAATTCTTCCCATTCCCATTGAAACTTTTCAAATCCCTCTCAAAATTGTTGAAATTCTCTTGAAGCTTTTAAAATTCTCTCTAGAATTTTCAAAATCCATGGCCACATGTTTACAATTTCACGTCAAAAAATGGCTAAAATTCCAGTTGAAATTTTTTCAAAGTCCCTTAAAAATTTTCCAATTTTTGTCCCAATTCTTCCCATTCCCATTGAAACTTTTCAAATCCCTCTCAAAATTGTTGAAATTCTCTTGAAGCTTTTAAAATTCTCTCTAGAATTTTCAAAATCCATGGCCACATGTTTACAATTTCACGTAAAAAAAATGGCTAAAATTCCAGTTGAAATTTTTTCAAAGTCCCTTAAAAATTTTCCAATTTTTGTCCCAATTCTTCCCATTCCCATTGAAACTTTTCAAATCCCTCTCAAAATTGTTGAAATTCTCTTGAAGCTTTTAAAATTCTCTCTAGAATTTTCAAAATCCATGTCCACATCTTTACAATTTCACGTAAAAAAAATGGCTAAAATTCCAGTTGAAATTTTTTCAAAGTCCCTTAAAAATTTTCCAATTTTTGTCCCAATTCTTCCTATTCCCATTGAAACTTTTCAAATCCCTCTCAAAATTGTGGAAATTCTGTTAAAGCTTTTAAAATTCTCTCTAGAATTTTCAAAATCCATGTCCACATGTTTACAATTTCACGTCAAAAAATGGCTAAAATTCCAGTTGAAATTTTTTCAAAGTCCCTTCAAAATTTTCCAATTTTTGTCCCAATTCTTCCCATTCCCATTGAAACTTTTCAAATCCCTCTCAAAATTGTTGAAATTCTCTTGAAGCTTTTAAAATTCTCTCTAGAATTTTCAAAATCCACTTCCACATGTTTACAATTTCACATAAAAAATGGCTAAAATTCCAGTTGAAATTTTTTCAAAGTCCCTTAAAAATTTTCCAATTTTTGTCCCAATTCTTCCCATTCCCATTGAAACTTTTCAAATCCCTCTCAAAATTGTTGAAATTCTGTTGAAGCTTTTAAAATTCTCTCTAGAATTTTCAAAATCCATGTCCACATGTTTACAATTTCGCATAAAATAATTGCTAAAATTCCAGTTGAAATTTTTTCAAAGTCCCTTAAAAATTTTCCAATTTTTGTCCCAATTCTTCCCATTCCCATTGAAACTTTTCAAATCCCTCTCAAAATTGTTGAAATTCTCTTGAAGCTTTTAAAATTCTCTCTAGAATTTTCAAAATCCATGGCCACATGTTTACAATTTCACGTCAAAAAATTGCTAAAATTCCAGTTGAAATTTTTTCAAAGTCCCTTAAAAATTTTCCAATTTTTGTCCCAATTCTTCCCATTCCCATTGAAACTTTTCAAATCCCTCTCAAAATTGTTGAAATTCTCTTGAAGCTTTTAAAATTCTCTCTAGAATTTTCAAAATCCATGGCCACATGTTTACAATTTCACGTAAAAAAAAATGGCTAAAATTCCAGTTGAAATTTTTTCAAAGTCCCTTAAAAATTTTCCAATTTTTGTCCCAATTCTTCCCATTCCCATTGAAACTTTTCAAATCCCTCTCAAAATTGTTGAAATTCTCTTGAAGCTTTTAAAATTCTCTCTAGAATTTTCAAAATCCATGTCCACATCTTTACAATTTCACGTAAAAAAAATGGCTAAAATTCCAGTTGAAATTTTTTCAAAGTCCCTTAAAAATTTTCCAATTTTTGTCCCAATTCTTCCCATTCCCATTGAAACTTTTCAAATCCCTCTCAAAATTGTTGAAATTCTGTTAAAACTTTTAAAATTCTCTCTAGAATTTTCAAAATCCATGTCCACATGTTTACAATTTCACGTCAAAAAATGGCTAAAATTCCAGTTGAAATTTTTTCAAAGTCCCTTAAAAATTTTCCAATTTTTGTCCCAATTCTTCCCATTCCCATTGAAACTTTTCAAATCCCTCTCCAAATTGTTGAAATTCTCTTGAAGCTTTTAAAATTCTCTCTAGAATTTTCAAAATCCATGGCCACATGTTTACAATTTCACGTCAAAAAAAATGCTAAAATTCCAGTTGAAATTTTTTCAAAGTCCCTGAAAAATTTTCCAATTTTTGTCCCAATTCTTCCCATTCCCATTGAAACTTTTCAAATCCCTCTCAAAATTGTTGAAATTCTGTTGAAGCTTTTAAAAATCTCTCTAGAATTTTCAAAATCCACTTCAACATGTTTACAATTTCACGTCAAAAAATGGCTAAAATTCCAGTTGAAATTTTTTCAAAGTCCCTTCAAAATTTTCCAATTTTTGTCCCAATTCTTCCCATTCCCATTGAAACTTTTCAAATCCCTCTCAAAATTGTTGAAATTCTCTTGAAGCTTTTAAAATTCTCTCTAGAATTTTAAAATCCATGTCCACATGTTTACAATTTCGCATAAAATAATTGCTAAAATTCCAGTTGAAATTTTTTCAAAGTCCCTTAAAAATTTTCCAATTTTTGTCCCAATTCTTCCCATTCCCATTGAAACTTTTCAAATCCCTCTCCAAATTGTTGAAATTCTGTTGAAGCTTTTAAAATTCTCTCTAGAATTTTCAAAATCCATGGCCACATGTTTACAATTTCACATTAAAAAATTGCTAAAATTCCAGTTGAAATTTTTTCAAAGTCCCTTAAAAATTTTCCAATTTTTGTCCCAATTCTTCCCATTCCCATTGAAACTTTTCAAATCCCTCTCAAAATTGTTGAAATTCTCTTGAAGCTTTTAAAATTCTCTCTAGAATTTTCAAAATCCATGGCCACATGTTTACAATTTCACGTCAAAAAATGGCTAAAATTCCAGTTGAAATTTTTTCAAAGTCCCTTAAAAATTTTCCAATTTTTGTCCCAATTCTTCCCATTCCCATTGAAACTTTTCAAATCCCTCTCAAAATTGTTGAAATTCTCTTGAAGCTTTTAAAATTCTCTCTAGAATTTTCAAAATCCATGGCCACATGTTTACAATTTCACGTAAAAAAAATGGCTAAAATTCCAGTTGAAATTTTTTCAAAGTCCCTTAAAAATTTTCCAATTTTTGTCCCAATTCTTCCCATTCCCATTGAAACTTTTCAAATCCCTCTCAAAATTGTTGAAATTCTCTTGAAGCTTTTAAAATTCTCTCTAGAATTTTCAAAATCCATGTCCACATCTTTACAATTTCACGTAAAAAAAATGGCTAAAATTCCAGTTGAAATTTTTTCAAAGTCCCTTAAAAATTTTCCAATTTTTGTCCCAATTCTTCCTATTCCCATTGAAACTTTTCAAATCCCTCTCAAAATTGTGGAAATTCTGTTAAAGCTTTTAAAATTCTCTCTAGAATTTTCAAAATCCATGTCCACATGTTTACAATTTCACGTCAAAAAATGGCTAAAATTCCAGTTGAAATTTTTTCAAAGTCCCTTCAAAATTTTCCAATTTTTGTCCCAATTCTTCCCATTCCCATTGAAACTTTTCAAATCCCTCTCAAAATTGTTGAAATTCTCTTGAAGCTTTTAAAATTCTCTCTAGAATTTTAAAATCCATGGCCACATGTTTACAATTTCACATAAAAAATTGCTAAAATTCCAGTTGAAATTTTTTCAAAGTCCCTTAAAAATTTTCCAATTTTTGTCCCAATTCTTCCATTCCCATTGAAACTTTTCAAATCCCTCTCAAAATTGTTGAAATTCTGTTGAAGCTTTTAAAATTCTCTCTAGAATTTTCAAAATCCATGTCCACATGTTTACAATTTCGCATAAAATAATTGCTAAAATTCCAGTTGAAATTTTTTCAAAGTCCCTTAAAAATTTTCCAATTTTTGTCCCAATTCTTCCCATTCCCATTGAAACTTTTCAAATCCCTCTCAAAATTGTTGAAATTCTGTTGAAGCTTTTAAAATTCTCTCTAGAATTTTCAAAATCCATGTCCACATGTTTACAATTTCACATAAAAAAATGGCTAAAATTCCAGTTGAAATTTTTTCAAAGTCCCTTAAAAATTTTCCAATTTTTGTCCCAATTCTTCCCATTCCCATTGAAACTTTTCAAATCCCTCTCAAAATTGTTGAAATTCTCTTGAAGCTTTTAAAATTCTCTCTAGAATTTTCAAAATCCACTTCAACATGTTTACAATTTCACGTCATAAAATTGCTAAAATTCCAGTTGAAATTTTTTCAAAGTCCCTTAAAAATTTTCCAATTTTTGTCCCAATTCTTCCCATTCCCACTGAAACTTTTCAAATCCCTCTCAAAATTGTTGAAATTCTGTTGAAGCTTTTAAAATTCTCTCTAGAATTTTCAAAATCCATGGCCACATGTTTACAATTTCACATTAAAAAATTGCTAAAATTCCAGTTGAAATTTTTTCAAAGTCCCTTCAAAATTTTCCAATTTTTGTCCCAATTCTTCCCATTCCCATTGAAACTTTTCAAATCCCTCTCAAAATTGTTGAAATTCTCTTGAAGCTTTTAAAATTCTCTCTAGAATTTTCAAAATCCATGGCCACATGTTTACAATTTCACGTAAAAAAAATGGCTAAAATTCCAGTTGAAATTTTTTCAAAGTCCCTTAAAAATTTTCCAATTTTTGTCCCAATTCTTCCCATTCCCATTGAAACTTTTCAAATCCCTCTCAAAATTGTGGAAATTCTCTTGAAGCTTTTAAAATTCTCTCTAGAATTTTAAAATCCATGTCCACATGTTTACAATTTCACGTCAGAAAAATGCTAAAATTCCAGTTGAAATTTTTTCAAAGTCCCTTCAAAATTTTCCAATTTTTGTCCCAATTCTTCCCATTCCCATTGAAACTTTTCAAATCCCTCTCAAAATTGTTGAAATTCTCTTGAAGCTTTTAAAATTCTCTCTAGAATTTTCAAAATCCATGGCCACATGTTTACAATTTCACGTCAAAAAATGGCTAAAATTCCAGTTGAAATTTTTTCAAAGTCCCTTAAAAATTTTCCAATTTTTGTCCCAATTCTTCCCATTCCCACTGAAACTTTTCAAATCCCTCTCAAAATTGTTGAAATTCTGTTGAAGCTTTTAAAATTCTCTCTAGAATTTTCAAAATCCATGGCCACATCTTTACAATTTCACATTAAAAAATTGCTAAAATTCCAGTTGAAATTTTTTCAAAGTCCCTTAAAAATTTTCCAATTTTTGTCCCAATTCTTCCCATTCCCATTGAAACTTTTCAAATCCCTCTCAAAATTGTTGAAATTCTCTTGAAGCTTTTAAAATTCTCTCTAGAATTTTCAAAATCCATGGCCACATGTTTACAATTTCACGTCAAAAAATGGCTAAAATTCCAGTTGAAATTTTTTCAAAGTCCCTTAAAAATTTTCCAATTTTTGTCCCAATTCTTCCCATTCCCATTGAAACTTTTCAAATCCCTCTCAAAATTGTTGATATTCTCTTGAAGCTTTTAAAATTCTCTCTAGAATTTTCAAAATCCACTTCAACATGTTTACAATTTCACGTCATAAAATTGCTAAAATTCCAGTTGAAATTTTTTCAAAGTCCCTTAAAAATTTTCCAATTTTTGTCCCAATTCTTCCCATTCCCATTGAAACTTTTCAAATCCCTCTCAAAATTGTTGAAATTCTCTTGAAGCTTTTAAAATTCTCTCTAGAATTTTCAAAATCCATGGCCACATGTTTACAATTTCACATTAAAAAATTGCTAAAATTCCAGTTGAAATTTTTTCAAAGTCCCTTAAAAATTTTCCAATTTTTGTCCCAATTCTTCCCATTCCCATTGAAACTTTTCAAATCCCTCTCAAAATTGTTGAAATTCTCTTGAAGCTTTTAAAATTCTCTCTAGAATTTTCAAAATCCATGGCCACATGTTTACAATTTCACGTCAAAAAATGGCTAAAATTCCAGTTGAAATTTTTTCAAAGTCCCTTAAAAATTTTCCAATTTTTGTCCCAATTCTTCCCATTCCCATTGAAACTTTTCAAATCCCTCTCCAAATTGTTGAAATTCTCTTGAAGCTTTTAAAATTCTCTCTAGAATTTTCAAAATCCATGGCCACATGTTTACAATTTCACGTCAAAAAATTGCTAAAATTCCAGTTGAAATTTTTTCAAAGTCCCTTAAAAATTTTCCAATTTTTGTCCCAATTCTTCCCATTCCCATTGAAACTTTGCAAATCCCTCTCAAAATTGTTGAAATTCTGTTGAAGCTTTTAAAATTCTCTCTAGAATTTTCAAAATCCATGGCCACATGTTTACAATTTCACGTAAAAAAAATGGCTAAAATTCCAGTTGAAATTTTTTCAAAGTCCCTTAAAAATTTTCCAATTTTTGTCCCAATTCTTCCCATTCCCATTGAAACTTTTCAAATCCCTCTCAAAATTGTTGAAATTCTGTTGAAGCTTTTAAAAATCTCTCTAGAATTTTCAAAATCCACTTCAACATGTTTACAATTTCACGTCAAAAAATGGCTAAAATTCCAGTTGAAATTTTTTCAAAGTCCCCTAAAAATTTTCCAATTTTTGTCCCAATTCTTCCCATTCCCATTGAAACTTTTCAAATCCCTCTCAAAATTGTTGAAATTCTCTTGAAGCTTTTAAAATTCTCTCTAGAATTTTCAAAATCCATGTCCACATGTTTACAATTTCACATAAAAAAATTGCTAAAATTCCAGTTGAAATTTTTTCAAAGTCCCTTCAAAATTTTCCAATTTTTGTCCCAATTCTTCCCATTCCCATTGAAACTTTTCAAATCCCTCTCAAAATTGTGGAAATTCTCTTGAAGCTTTTAAAATTCTCTCTAGAATTTTAAAATCCATGTCCACATGTTTACAATTTCGCATAAAATAATTGCTAAAATTCCAGTTGAAATTTTTTCAAAGTCCCTTAAAAATTTTCCAATTTTTGTCCCAATTCTTCCCATTCCCATTGAAACTTTTCAAATCCCTCTCAAAATTGTTGAAATTCTCTTGAAGCTTTTAAAATTCTCTCTAGAATTTTCAAAATCCATGTCCACATGTTTACAATTTCACGTCAAAAAATGGCTAAAATTCCAGTTGAAATTTTTCAAAGTCCCTTAAAAATTTTCCAATTTTTGTCCCAATTCTTCCCATTCCCACTGAAACTTTTCAAATCCCTCTCAAAATTGTTGAAATTCTGTTGAAGCTTTTAAAATTCTCTCTAGAATTTTCAAAATCCATGGCCACATGTTTACAATTTCACATTAAAAAATTGCTAAAATTCCAGTTGAAATTTTTTCAAAGTCCCTTAAAAATTTTCCAATTTTTGTCCCAATTCTTCCCATTCCCATTGAAACTTTTCAAATCCCTCTCAAAATTGTTGAAATTCTGTTGAAGCTTTTAAAATTCTCTCTAGAATTTTCAAAATCCATGGCCACATGTTTACAATTTCACGTCAAAAAATGGCTAAAATTCCAGTTGAAATTTTTTCAAAGTCCCTTAAAAATTTTCCAATTTTTGTCCCAATTCTTCCCATTCCCATTGAAACTTTTCAAATCCCTCTCAAAATTGTTGAAATTCTCTTGAAGCTTTTAAAATTCTCTCTAGAATTTTCAAAATCCATGTCCACATGTTTACAATTTCACGACAAAAAATTGCTAAAATTCCAGTTGAAATTTTTTCAAAGTCCCTTAAAAATTTTCCAATTTTTGTCCCAATTCTTCCCATTCCCATTGAAACTTTGCAAATCCCTCTCAAAATTGTTGAAATTCTGTTGAAGCTTTTAAAATTCTCTCTAGAATTTTCAAAATCCATGGCCACATGTTTACAATTTCACGTAAAAAAAATGGCTAAAATTCCAGTTGAAAATTTTTCAAAGTCCCTTAAAAATTTTCCAATTTTTGTCCCAATTCTTCCCATTCCCATTGAAACTTTTCAAATCCCTCTCAAAATTGTTGAAATTCTCTTGAAGCTTTTAAAATTCTCTCTAGAATTTTCAAAATCCATGTCCACATCTTTACAATTTCACGTCAAAAAATGGCTAAAATTCCAGTTGAAATTTTTTCAAAGTCCCTTCAAAATTTCCAATTTTTGTCCCAATTCTTCCCATTCCCATTGAAACTTTTCAAATCCCTCTCAAAATTGTTGAAATTCTCTTGAAGCTTTTAAAATTCTCTCTAGAATTTTCAAAATCCATGGCCACATGTTTACAATTTCACATAAAAAATTGCTAAAATTCCAGTTGAAATTTTTTCAAAGTCCCTGAAAAATTTTCCAATTTTTGTCCTAATTCTTCCCATTCCCATTGAAACTTTTCAAATCCCTCTCAAAATTGTTGAAATTCTCTTGAAGCTTTTAAAATTCTCTCTAGAATTTTCAAAATCCATGGCCACATGTTTACAATTTCGCATAAAATAATTGCTAAAATTCCAGTTGAAATTTTTTCAAAGTCCCTTAAAAATTTTCCAATTTTTGTCCCAATTCTTCCCATTCCCATTGAAACTTTTCAAATCCCTCTCAAAATTGTTGAAATTCTGTTAAAGCTTTTAAAAATCTCTCTAGAATTTTCAAAATCCATGGCCACATGTTTACAATTTCACATAAAAAAATGGCTAAAATTCCAGTTGAAATTTTTTCAAAGTCCCTTAAAAATTTTCCAATTTTTGTCCCAATTCTTCCCATTCCCATTGAAACTTTTCAAATCCCTCTCAAAATTGTTGAAATTCTCTTGAAGCTTTTAAAATTCTCTCTAGAATTTTCAAAATCCACTTCAACATGTTTACAATTTCACGTCATAAAATTGCTAAAATTCCAGTTGAAATTTTTTCAAAGTCCCTTAAAAATTTTCCAATTTTTGTCCCAATTCTTCCCATTCCCACTGAAACTTTTCAAATCCCTCTCAAAATTGTTGAAATTCTCTTGAAGCTTTTAAAATTCTCTCTAGAATTTTCAAAATCCATGGCCACATGTTTACAATTTCACATTAAAAAATTGCTAAAATTCCAGTTGAAATTTTTTCAAAGTCCCTTAAAAATTTTCCAATTTTTGTCCCAATTCTTCCCATTCCCATTGAAACTTTTCAAATCCCTCTCCAAATTGTTGAAATTCTCTTGAAGCTTTTAAAATTCTCTCTAGAATTTTCAAAATCCATGGCCACATGTTTACAATTTCACGTCAAAAAATTGCTAAAATTCCAGTTGAAATTTTTTCAAAGTCCCTTAAAAATTTCCAATTTTTGTCCCAATTCTTCCCATTCCCATTGAAACTTTTCAAATCCCTCTCAAAATTGTTGAAATTCTCTTGAAGCTTTTAAAATTCTCTCTAGAATTTTCAAAATCCATGGCCACATGTTTACAATTTCACGACAAAAAATGGCTAAAATTCCAGTTGAAATTTTTTCCAAGTCCCTTAAAAATTTTCCAATTTTTGTCCCAATTCTTCCCATTCCCATTGAAACTTTGCAAATCCCTCTCAAAATTGTTGAAATTCTGTTGAAGCTTTTAAAATTCTCTCTAGAATTTTCAAAATCCATGGCCACATGTTTACAATTTCACATAAAAAAATGGCTAAAATTCCAGTTGAAATTTTTTCAAAGTCCCTTAAAAATTTTCCAATTTTTGTCCCAATTCTTCCCATTCCCATTGAAACTTTTCAAATCCCTCTCAAAATTGTTGAAATTCTCTTGAAGCTTTTAAAATTCTCTCTAGAATTTTCAAAATCCATGTCCACATCTTTACAATTTCACGTAAAAAAAATGGCTAAAATTCCAGTTGAAATTTATTCAAAGTCCCTTAAAAATTTTCCAATTTTTGTCCCAATTCTTCCCATTCCCATTGAAACTTTTCAAATCCCTCTCAAAATTGTTGAAATTCCCTTGAAGCTTTTAAAATTCTCTCTAGAATTTTCAAAATCCATGTCCACATGTTTACAATTTCACGTCAAAAAATGGCTAAAATTCCAGTTGAAATTTTTTCAAAGTCCCTTAAAAATTTTCCAATTTTTGTCCCAATTCTTCCCATTCCCATTGAAACTTTTCAAATCCCTCTCAAAATTGTTGAAATTCTCTTGAAGCTTTTAAAATTCTCTCTAGAATTTTCAAAATCCATGGCCACATGTTTACAATTTCACATAAAAAATTGCTAAAATTCCAGTTGAAATTTTTTCAAAGTCCCTTAAAAATTTTCCAATTTTTGTCCCAATTCTTCCCATTCCCATTGAAACTTTTCAAATCCCTCTCCAAATTGTTGAAATTCTCTTGAAGCTTTTAAAATTCTCTCTAGAATTTTCAAAATCCATGGCCACATGTTTACAATTTCACGACAAAAAATTGCTAAAATTCCAGTTGAAATTTTTTCCAAGTCCCTTAAAAATTTTCCAATTTTTGTCCCAATTCTTCCCATTCCCATTGAAACTTTGCAAATCCCTCTCAAAATTGTTGAAATTCTGTTGAAGCTTTTAAAATTCTCTCTAGAATTTTCAAAATCCATGGCCACATGTTTACAATTTCACATAAAAAAAATGGCTAAAATTCCAGTTGAAATTTTTTCAAAGTCCCTTAAAAATTTTCCAATTTTTGTCCCAATTCTTCCCATTCCCATTGAAACTTTTCAAATCCCTCTCAAAATTGTTGAAATTCTCTTGAAGCTTTTAAAATTCTCTCTAGAATTTTCAAAATCCATGTCCACATCTTTACAATTTCACGTAAAAAAAATGGCTAAAATTCCAGTTGAAATTTATTCAAAGTCCCTTAAAAATTTTCCAATTTTTGTCCCAATTCTTCCCATTCCCATTGAAACTTTTCAAATCCCTCTCAAAATTGTTGAAATTCTGTTAAAGCTTTTAAAAATCTCTCTAGAATTTTCAAAATCCATGGCCACATGTTTACAATTTCACATAAAAAAATGGCTAAAATTCCAGTTGAAATTTTTTCAAAGTCCCTTAAAAATTTTCCAATTTTTGTCCCAATTCTTCCCATTCCCATTGAAACTTTTCAAATCCCTCTCAAAATTGTTGAAATTCTCTTGAAGCTTTTAAAATTCTCTCTAGAATTTTCAAAATCCACTTCAACATGTTTACAATTTCACGTCATAAAATTGCTAAAATTCCAGTTGAAATTTTTTCAAAGTCCCTTAAAAATTTTCCAATTTTTGTCCCAATTCTTCCCATTCCCACTGAAACTTTTCAAATCCCTCTCAAAATTGTTGAAATTCTGTTGAAGCTTTTAAAATTCTCTCTAGAATTTTCAAAATCCATGGCCACATGTTTACAATTTCACATTAAAAAATTGCTAAAATTCCAGTTGAAATTTTTTCAAAGTCCCTTAAAAATTTTCCAATTTTTGTCCCAATTCTTCCCATTCCCATTGAAACTTTTCAAATCCCTCTCCAAATTGTTGAAATTCTCTTGAAGCTTTTAAAATTCTCTCTAGAATTTTCAAAATCCATGGCCACATGTTTACAATTTCACGTCAAAAAATTGCTAAAACTCCAGTTGAAATTTTTTCAAAGTCCCTTAAAAATTTTCCAATTTTTGTCCCAATTCTTCCCATTCCCATTGAAACTTTTCAAATCCCTCTCAAAATTGTTGAAATTCTCTTGAAGCTTTTAAAATTCTCTCTAGAATTTTCAAAATCCATGGCCACATGTTTACAATTTCACGACAAAAAATTGCTAAAATTCCAGTTGAAATTTTTTCCAAGTCCCTTAAAAATTTTCCAATTTTTGTCCCAATTCTTCCCATTCCCATTGAAACTTTGCAAATCCCTCTCAAAATTGTTGAAATTCTGTTGAAGCTTTTAAAATTCTCTCTAGAATTTTCAAAATCCATGGCCACATGTTTACAATTTCACATAAAAAAAATGGCTAAAATTCCAGTTGAAATTTTTTCAAAGTCCCTTAAAAATTTTCCAATTTTTGTCCCAATTCTTCCCATTCCCATTGAAACTTTTCAAATCCCTCTCAAAATTGTTGAAATTCTCTTGAAGCTTTTAAAATTCTCTCTAGAATTTTCAAAATCCATGTCCACATCTTTACAATTTCACGTAAAAAAAATGGCTAAAATTCCAGTTGAAATTTATTCAAAGTCCCTTAAAAATTTTCCAATTTTTGTCCCAATTCTTCCCATTCCCATTGAAACTTTTCAAATCCCTCTCAAAATTGTTGAAATTCCCTTGAAGCTTTTAAAATTCTCTCTAGAATTTTCAAAATCCATGTCCACATGTTTACAATTTCACGTCAAAAAATGGCTAAAATTCCAGTTGAAATTTTTTCAAAGTCCCTTAAAAATTTTCCAATTTTTGTCCCAATTCTTCCCATTCCCATTGAAACTTTTCAAATCCCTCTCAAAATTGTTGAAATTCTCTTGAAGCTTTTAAAATTCTCTCTAGAATTTTCAAAATCCATGGCCACATGTTTACAATTTCACATAAAAAATTGCTAAAATTCCAGTTGAAATTTTTTCAAAGTCCCTTAAAAATTTTCCAATTTTTGTCCCAATTCTTCCCATTCCCATTGAAACTTTTCAAATCCCTCTCCAAATTGTTGAAATTCTCTTGAAGCTTTTAAAATTCTCTCTAGAATTTTCAAAATCCATGTCCACATCTTTACAATTTCACGTAAAAAAAATGCTAAAATTCCAGTTGAAATTTTTTCAAAGTCCCTTAAAAATTTTCCAATTTTTGTCCCAATTCTTCCCATTCCCATTGAAACTTTTCAAATCCCTCTCAAAATTGTTGAAATTCTCTTGAAGCTTTTAAAATTCTCTCTAGAATTTTCAAAATCCATGGCCACATGTTTACAATTTCACTTCAAAAAATGGCTAAAATTCCAGTTGAAATTTTTTCAAAGTCCCTTAAAAATTTTCCAATTTTTGTCCCAATTCTTCCCATTCCCATTGAAACTTTTCAAATCCCTCTCAAAATTGTTGAAATTCTGTTGAAGCTTTTAAAATTCTCTCTAGAATTTTCAAAATCCATGGCCACATGTTTACAATTTCACGTCAAAAAATGGCTAAAATTCCAGTTGAAATTTTTTCAAAGTCCCTTAAAAATTTTCCATTTTTGTCCCAATTCTTCCCATTCCCATTGAAACTTTTCAAATCCCTCTCAAAATTGTTGAAATTCTCTTGAAGCTTTTAAAATTCTCTCTAGAATTTTCAAAATCCATGGCCACATGTTTACAATTTCACATAAAAAAATGGCTAAAATTCCAGTTGAAATTTTTTCAAAGTCCCTTAAAAATTTTCCAATTTTTGTCCCAATTCTTCCCATTCCCATTGAAACTTTTCAAATCCCTCTCAAAATTGTTGAAATTCTCTTGAAGCTTTTCAAATTCTCTCTAGAATTTTCAAAATCCATGGCCACATGTTTACAATTTCACGTCAAAAAATGGCTAAAATTCCAGTTGAAATTTTTTCAAAGTCCCTTAAAAATTTTCCAATTTTTGTCCCAATTCTTCCCATTCCCATTGAAACTTTTCAAATCCCTCTCAAAATTGTTGAAATTCTCTTGAAGCTTTTAAAATTCTCTCTAGAATTTTCAAAATCCATGGCCACATGTTTACAATTTCACGTCAAAAAATGGCTAAAATTCCAGTTGAAATTTTTTCAAAGTCCCTTAAAAATGTTCCAATTTTTGTCCCAATTCTTCCCATTCCCATTGAAACTTTTCAAATCCCTCTCAAAATTGTTGAAATTCTCTTGAAGCTTTTAAAATTCTCTCTAGAATTTTCAAAATCCATTTCCACATGTTTACAATTTCACATAAAAAAATTGCTAAAATTCCAGTTGAAATTTTTTCAAAGTCCCTTAAAAATTTTCCAATTTTTGTCCCAATTCTTCCCACTCCCATTGAAACTTTTCAAATCCCTCTCAAAATTGTTGAAATTCTCTTGAAGCTTTTAAAAATCTCTCTAGAATTTTCAAAATCCATGTCCACATGTTTACAATTTCACGTCAAAAAATTGCTAAACTTCCAGTTGAAATTTTTTCAAAGTCCCTTAAAAATTTTCCAATTTTTGTCCCAATTCTTCCCATTCCCATTGAAACTTTTCAAATCCCTCTCAAAATTGTTGAAATTCTCTTGAAGCTTTTAAAATTCTCTCTAGAATTTTCAAAATCCACTTCAACATGTTTACAATTTCACATAAAAAAATTGCTAAAATTCCAGTTGAAATTTTTTCAAAGTCCCTTCAAAATTTTCCAATTTTTGTCCCAATTCTTCCCATTCCCATTGAAACTTTTCAAATCGCTCTCAAAATTGTTGAAATTCTGTTAAAGCTTTTAAAATTCTCTCTAGAATTTTCAAAATCCATGTCCACATCTTTACAATTTCACGTAAAAAAAATGGCTAAAATTCCAGTTGAAATTTTTTCAAAGTCCCTTAAAATTTTCCAATTTTTGTCCCAATTCTTCCCATTCCCATTGAAACTTTTCAAATCCCTCTCAAAATTGTTGAAATTCTCTTGAAGCTTTTAAAATTCTCTCTAGAATTTTAAAATCCATGTCCACATGTTTACAATTTCACATAAAATAATTGCTAAAATTCCAGTTGAAATTTTTTCAAAGTCCCTTAAAAATTTTCCAATTTTTGTCCCAATTCTTCCCATTCCCATTGAAACTTTTCAAATCCCTCTCAAAATTGTTGAAATTCTGTTAAAGCTTTTAAAAATCTCTCTAGAATTTTCAAAATCCATGGCCACATGTTTACAATTTCACATAAAAAAATTGCTAAAATTCCAGTTGAAATTTTTTCAAAGTCCCTTCAAAATTTTCCAATTTTTGTCCCAATTCTTCCCATTCCCATTGAAACTTTTCAAATCCCTCTCCAAATTGTTGAAATTCTGTTGAAGCTTTTAAAATTCTCTCTAGAATTTTCAAAATCCATGTCCACATGTTTACAATTTCACATAAAAAATTTGCTAAAATTCCAGTTGAAATTTTTTCAAAGTCCCTGAAAAATTTTCCAATTTTTGTCCCAATTCTTCCCATTCCCATTGAAACTTTTCAAATCCCTCTCAAAATTGTTGAAATTCTCTTGAAGCTTTTAAAATTCTCTCTAGAATTTTAAAATCCATGTCCACATGTTTACAATTTCACATAAAATAATTGCTAAAATTCCAGTTGAAATTTTTTCAAAGTCCCTTAAAAATTTTCCAATTTTTGTCCCAATTCTTCCCATTCCCATTGAAACTTTTCAAATCCCTCTCAAAATTGTTGAAATTCTCTTGAAGCTTTTAAAATTCTCTCTAGAATTTTCAAAATCCATGGCCACATGTTTACAATTTCACATAAAAAAATGGCTAAAATTCCAGTTGAAATTTTTTCAAAGTCCCTTCAAAATTTTCCAATTTTTGTCCCAATTCTTCCCATTCCCATTGAAACTTTTCAAATCCTCTCAAAATTGTTGAAATTCTGTTAAAGCTTTTAAAATTCTCTCTAGAATTTTCAAAATCCATGGCCACATGTTTACAATTTCACATAAAAAAATTGCTAAAATTCCAGTTGAAATTTTTTCAAAGTCCCTTAAAAATTTTCCAATTTTTGTCCCAATTCTTCCCATTCCCATTGAAACTTTTCAAATCCCTCTCAAAATTGTTTGAAATTCTCTTGAAGCTTTTAAAAATCTCTCTAGAATTTTCAAAATCCATGGCCACATGTTTACAATTTCACATAAAAAAATTGCTAAAATTCAGTTGAAATTTTTTCAAAGTCCCTTCAAAATTTTCCAATTTTTGTCCCAATTCTTCCCATTCCCATTGAAACTTTTCAAATCCCTCTCAAAATTGTTGAAATTCTCTTGAAGCTTTTAAAATTCTCTCTAGAATTTTCAAAATCCATGGCCACATGTTTACAATTTCACGTCAAAAAATGGCTAAAATTCCAGTTGAAATTTTTTCAAAGTCCCTTCAAAATTTTCCAATTTTTGTCCCAATTCTTCCCATTCCCATTGAAACTTTTCAAATCCCTCTCAAAATTGTTGAAATTCTCTTGAAGCTTTTAAAATTCTCTCTAGAATTTTCAAAATCCATGGCCACATGTTTACAATTTCACATAAAAAAATTGCTAAAATTCCAGTTGAAATTTTTTCAAAGTCCCTTAAAAATTTTCCAATTTTTGTCCCAATTCTTCCCATTCCCATTGAAACTTTTCAAATCCCTCTCAAAATTGTTGAAATTCTCTTGAAGCTTTTAAAATTCTCTCTAGAATTTTCAAAATCCATGACCACATGTTTACAATTTCACATAAAAAAATTGCTAAAATTCCAGTTGAAATTTTTTCAAAGTCCCTTAATAATTTCCAATTTTTGTCCCAATTCTTCCCATTCCCATTGAAACTTTTCAAATCCCTCTCAAAATTGTGAAATTCTCTTGAAGCTTTTAAAATTCTCTCTAGAATTTTAAAATCCATGTCCACATGTTTACAATTTCACATAAAATAATTGCTAAAATTCCAGTTGAAATTTTTTCAAAGTCCCTTAAAAATTTTCCAATTTTTGTCCCAATTCTTCCCATTCCCATTGAAACTTTTCAAATCCCTCTCAAAATTGTTGAAATTCTGTTGAAGCTTTAAAAATTCTCTCTAGAATTTTCAAAATCCATGTCCACATGTTTACAATTTCACGTCAAAAAATGGCTAAAATTCCAGTTGAAATTTTTTCAAAGTCCCTTCAAAATTTTTCCAATTTTTGTCCCAATTCTTCCCATTCCCATTGAAACTTTTCAAATCCCTCTCAAAATTGTTGAAATTCTCTTGAAGCTTTTAAAATTCTCTCTAGAATTTTCAAAATCCATGTCCACATGTTTACAATTTCACATAAAAAATTTGCTAAAATTCCAGTTGAAATTTTTTCAAAGTCCCTTAAAAATTTTCCAATTTTTGTCCCAATTCTTCCCATTCCCATTGAAACTTTTCAAATCCCTCTCAAAATTGTTGAAATTCTCTTGAAGCTTTTTAAAATTCTCTCTAGAATTTTCAAAATCCATGTCCACATGTTTACAATTTCACATAAAAAAATTGCTAAAATTCCAGTTGAAATTTTTTCAAAGTCCCTTCAAAATTTTCCAATTTTTGTCCCAATTCTTCCCATTCCCATTGAAACTTTTCAAATCCCTCTCAAAATTGTGGAAATTCTCTTGAAGCTTTTAAAATTCTCTCTAGAATTTTCAAAATTCCATGGCCACATGTTTACAATTTCACGTCAAAAAATTGCTAAAATTCCAGTTGCAATTTTT
>NW_028116255.1:0-46262 GCF_964273445.1 Streptopelia decaocto
GGGATCCACTGGGGGACCTGGGCAGGGGTGGATCTGCTGGGGGAACCTGGATCCGCTGAGGGGGGATTGGGATCTGGGGGGGGCGGGGGGGACATCTGCTGGGGGGAACGGGGTGGGGGGGGGGAGGGATCTGCTGGGGGGATCGGGATCCACTAGGGGATCTGCTGGGGGAACCAGGATCTATGGGGGGGTATATGTGGGATCCTCTAGGGGAACCGGGATCTGGGGGGAGGGGGTGGATCTGCTGGGGGGATCCGCTGGGGGAACTGAGGGGGGTGGATCTGCCGGGGGAGCCGGGATCTGCGGGGGGGTCTATGTGGGATCCGCTGGGGGGACTGGGATCTGCTGGGGGAACCGTTTTGGGAGGAGGCGTGTGATCTGCTGGGGGTATATGTGGGATCTGCTGGGGAGGGATCTACAGGGGGAACCAGGATCTGTTGGGGGAACTGGGATCTGCTGGGGCGTGTGTGGGATCTGCTGGGGAATGGGTGTGGGGGGGAGGAGGATCTGCTGGGGGAACCAGGATCTGCTTGGGGGGTGGGGGTGCGTGGGATCTGCTGGGGGAACCGGGATCAGGTGGGGGGATCTACTGAGGGCGTGGGATCTGCTCGGGTGGGGGATGTACTGGGGGGGGATCTGCTCAAGGGGGGGATCTGCTGGGGGAGTGGGATCTGCTGGGGAGGGATCGGGGCGGGGGAGATCTGCTGGGGAGCTGGGATCTACTGAGGGAGTGGGATCTGCTGGGGAACCAGGATCTGCTGGTGGGGGGTGGGGTATCTACTGGGGGAGTGGGATCTGCTGGGGAACTGGGATCTACTGGGGGGGTTGTGTGTGTGAGTGAGATCTGCTGGGGAGGGGCGGGATCTACTGGGGAATTGGGATCTACTGTGTGTGTGTGTGTGTGATTTGCTGGGGGGGGACGACCAGTATTGGGGGGGGGGGACACGACACTGGGATCTGCTGGGGGGCTCTGCGGTGGGGGCGAGCGGCTGGATCCCCACGATGGGATCCACCCCCCCCCCCCCCCCCCCCCCCGGGATCTGGTGACCCCCAAGCGGATCCCCCGTGTCCCCCAGGTGGTGGAGCTGCTGAACCAGGCGGCGCTGATCGGCACCGACACCAAGATCAGCCTCCTCAAGCAGGTTTGGGGGGGGGTCCGTGTGTCCGTGTGTCCGTCCCCCCGTGTCCGTGTGTCCGTCCCCAGTGGGTCCGTGTGTCCGTCCCCCCGTCCTCCCATGTCCGTGTGTCCGTCCCCCCATCCTCCCGTGTCCGTGTGTCCGTCCCCAGTGGGTCCATGTGTCCATCCCCCCGTGTCCGTGTGTCCATCCCCAGCGGGTCCATGTGTCCGTCCCCCCGTGTCCGTGTGTCCGTGTGTCTGTCCCCAGCGGGTCCGTGTGTCCATCCCCCCATGTCCGTGTGTCTGTCCCCAGCGGGTCCGTGGGTCCGTCCCCCCGTGTCCGTGTGTCCATCCCCAGCGGGTCCGTGTGTCCGTCCCCCCATGTCCATGTGTCCGTCCCCCCGTGTCCATGTGTCCGTGTGTCCGTCCCCAGGGGGTCCGTGTGTCCATCTGTCCATCCCCAGGGGGTCCGTGTGTCCGTCCCCCCATGTCCATGTGTCCGTCCCCCCGTGTCCATGTGTCCGTGTGTCCGTTCCCCCGTGTCCGTGTGTCCGTGTGTCCATCCCCAGCGTGTCCGTGTGTCCGTCCCCCCGTGTCCATGTGTCTGTCCCCAGGGGGTCCGTGTGTCCATCTGTCCATCCCCAGCGGGTCCGTGTGTCCGTCCCCCCGTGTCCGTGTGTCCGTCCCCAGCGAGTCGTGTGTCTGTCCCCCTGACCCCCATGTCCGTGTGTCCGTCCCCAGTGGGTCCGTGTGTCCGTCCCCCCGTGTCCGTGTGTCCGTCCCCAGCGGGTCCGTGTGTCCATCCGCCTGTGTCCCTGTGTCCGTGTGTCCGTCCCAGCGGGTCCGTGTGTCCCTCCCAGCGGGTCCGTGTGTCCGTGTGTCCATCCCCCCGTGTCCATGTGTCCGTCCCCCCGTGTCCATGTGTCCGTGTGTCCGTCCCCAGGGGTTCCGTGTGTCCATCTGTCCATCCCCAGCGGGTCCGTGTGTCCGTCCCCCCGTGTCCGTGTGTCCCTCCCAGCGGGTCCGTGTGTCTGTCCCCTGACCCCCCATGTCCCTGTGTCCATCCCCAGTGGGTCCATGTGTCCATCCCCCCATGTCCGTGTGTCCATCCCCAGTGGGTCCGTGTGTCCGTCCCCCCATGTCCGTGTGTCCGTCCCCCCGCGTCCGTGTGTCCATCCCCCCGTGTCCATGTGTCCGTGTGTCCATCCCCAGCGTGTCCGTGTGTCCATCCCCCGTGTCCATGTGTCCGTGTGTCCGTCCCCAGTGGGTCCGTGTGTCCATGTGTCCATCCCCAGTGGGTCCATGTGTCCGTCCCCCCATGTCCGTGTGTCCGTGTGTCCGTCCCCAGGGGGTCCGTGTGTCCGTCCCCCCGTGTCCGTGTGTCCGTCCCAGCGGGTCCGTGTGTCCGTCCCCCCATGTCCGTGTGTCTGTCCCCAGCGGGTCCGTGTGTCCCTGTGTCCGTCCCCCCGCGTCCGTGTGTCCATCCCCCCGTGTCCATGTGTCCGTGTGTCCATCCCCCTGTGTCCGTGTGTCCCTGTGTCCGTCCCCCCGTGTCCGTGTGTCCGTCCCCAGCGGGTCCGTGTGTCCGTCCCCCGCGGGTCCGTGTGTCCGTCCCCCCGTGTCTGTGTGTCCGTGTGTCCGTCCCCAGGGGGTCCGTGTGTCCATCTGTCCATCCCCAGCGAGTCCGTGTGT
Organism: Streptopelia decaocto; assembly: GCF_964273445.1. Classification (NCBI taxonomy): domain Eukaryota; kingdom Metazoa; phylum Chordata; class Aves; order Columbiformes; family Columbidae; genus Streptopelia; species Streptopelia decaocto. The sequence continues at coordinate 2,810 of NW_028116255.1, forward strand.
CTGTCCCCCTGGTCCCCCATGTCCGTGTGTCCGTCCCCAGTGGGTCCGTGTGTCCGTCCCCCCGTGTCCATGTGTCCGTGTGTCCGTCCCCAGCGGGTCCGTGTGTCCATCCCCCCGTGTCTGTGTGTCCGTGTGTCCGTCCCCAGTGGGTCCGTGTGTCCGTGTGTCCATCCCCAGCGGGTCCGTGTGTCCGTCCCCAGCGGGTCCGTGTGTCCGTCCCCCCGTGTCCGTGTGTCCGTCCCTCCGTGTCCGTGTGTCCGTGTGTCTGTCCCCAGCGGGTCCGTGTGTCCATCCCCCCGTGTCCGTGTGTCCATCCCCAGCGGGTCTGTGTGTCCGTCCCCACGTGTCCATGTGTCCGTGTGTCCATCGGGTCCGTGTGTCCGTCCCCCCGTGTCCATGTGTCCGTGTGTCCGTCCCCAGGGGGTCCGTGTGTCCATCTGTCCATCCCCAGCGGGTCCGTGTGTCCGTCCCAGCGGGTCCGTGTGTCCGTCCCCAGCGAGTCCGTGTGTCTGTCCCCCTGACCCCCCGTGTCCGTGTGTCCATCCCCAGTGGGTCCGTGTGTCCGTGTGTCCATCCCCCTGTGTCCGTGTGTCCGTGTGTCCATCCCCAGTGGGTCCGTGTGTCCGTCCCCCCATGTCCGTGTGTCCGTCCCCCCGCGTCCGTGTGTCCATCCCCCCGTGTCCGTGTGTCCGTCCCCAGGGGGTCCGTGTGTCCGTCCCCCCGTGTCCGTGTGTCCGTCCCAGCGGGTCCGTGTGTCCGTCCCCCCATGTCCGTGTGTCTGTCCCCAGTGGGTCCGTGTGTCCCTGTGTCCGTCCCCCCGGGTCCGTGTGTCCATCCCCCCGTGTCCATGTGTCCGTGTGTCCGTCCCCAGGGGGTCCGTGTGTCCATTTGTCCATCCCCAGCGGGTCCGTGTGTCCGTCCCAGTGGGTCCGTGTGTCCGTCCCCCCGTGTCCGTGTGTCCGTGTGTCCGTCCCAGCGGGTCCGTGTGTCCGTCCCCCCGTGTCCGTGTGTCCGTCCCCCCGTGTCCGTGTGTCCGTGTGTCCGTCCCCCCGTGTCCGTGTGTCCGTCCCAGCGGGTCCGTGTGTCCGTCCGCAGGTGCAGGAGCTGATCATCAACAAGGACCCCACGCTGCTGGACAATTTCTTGGATGTGAGGGGGGGGGACACACGGATTTGGGGGGGCTGGGGTGGATTTGGGGGTGCAGGATGGACTTGGGGGGGTGGGATGGATTTAGGGGGGGGGGGCTGGATGGATTTGGGGGGTTTGGACGGATCCGGGGGGGTGGGATGGGTTTGGGGTGCAGGATGGATTTAGGGGGGATTGGATGGATTTGGGGGGGGTGGGGTGGATTTGGGGGGGGTTGGATGGATTTGGGGGGGCTGGGATCAATTTGAGGGTGCTGGGATGGACTTGGGGGGGGTGGGATGGATTTGGGGGGGTTGGGGTGGATTTGGGGGTGCAGGATGGACTTTGGGGGTGCAGGATGGATTTGGGGGGGGGGGGCTGGATGGATTTGGGGGGTTTGGACGGATCCGGGGGGGTGGGATGGGTTTGGGGTGCAGGATGGATTTGGGGGGGGGTTGGATGGGTTGGGGGGGGTGGGGTGGATTTGGGGGTGCAGGATGGATCTGGGGGGGCTGGGATGGATTTAGGGGGGTTTGGATGGATCTGGAGGGGCTGGGATGGATTTGGGGGTGCAGGATGGATTTGGGGGGGCTGGGATGGATTTGGGGGGCTGGGATGGATTGGGGGTGCAGGATGGATTTGGGGGGGGTTGGATGGATTTGGGGGGGCTGGGATGGATTTAGGGGGGTTTGGATGGATTTGGGGGGGCTGGGATGGATTTGGGGGGGTTGGATGGACTTTGGGGGTTTGGATGGATTTGGGGGTGCAGGATGGATCTGGGGGGCTGGGATGGATTATGGGGGGGTTTGGATGGATCTGGGGGGGCTGGGATGGATTTGGGGGGGTTGGATGGATTTGGGGGGGCTGGGATCAATTTGAGGGGGCTGGGATGGACTTGGGGGGGGTGGGATGGATTTAGGGGGGGTTGGGGTGGATTTGGGGGTGCAGGATGGATTGGGGGTGCAGGATGGGCTTGGGGGGGCTGGAATGGATTTGGGGGTGTGGGTTGGATTGGGGGGGTTGGATGGACTTTGGGGAGGCCTGGGATCAATTTGGGGGGGCTGGGATGGATTTAGGGGGGGTTGGATGGGTTTGGGGGTGCACCCATGGATCTGGGGGGGCACCCATGGATCTGGGGGGGGCTGGGATGGACTTAGGGGTGCAGGATGGATCTGGGGGTGCACCCATGGATCTGGGGGTGCACCCATCGATCTGGGGGGGCCCACCCTTGGTTCTGACCCCCCCATATTTGTGTGCCCCCCCCCAGGAGATCATCGCCTTCCAGGCCGACAAATCCATCGAAGTGCGCAAGTTCGTGGTCGGCTTCATCGAGGAGGCCTGGTGAGGGTGGGGGGGGCACCCATGGGTGGGGGGGCACCCATGGGTGGGGGGGCAGCACCCATGGGTGCTCCTGGGGGGGTCCAAAGGGACGTCGCCCCATTGCGGGGTGGGGATGTGCTGAGCATCCTTTGCTTTGGGTGATGGGGGGGCGGGTTTGTGACCCCCACACGCACTAATTCTGCACCCCCCCCACCCATGGGTGCTCCCCCCCACCCATGGGTGCCCCCCTGCCCACCCATGGGTGCTCCTGGGGGGGTCCAAAGGGATGATTGCGGGGTGCAGATGGGTGCTTTGGGTGATGGGGGAGCGGGTTTGTGACCCCCACACGCACTAATTTGGCACCCCCCCCACCCATGGGTGCTCCCCCCCACCCATGGGTGTCCCCCCCCACCCATGGGTGCTCCTGGGGGGGTCCAAAGGGATGATTGAGGGGTGCAGATGGGTGCTTTGGGTGATGGGGGAGCGGGTTTGTGACCCCACACGCACTAATTCGCCCCCCCCCCCCCACCCATGGGTGCTCCCCCCCACCCATGGGTGCCCCCCTGCCCACCCATGGGTGCTCCTGGGGGGGTCCAAAGGGATGAATGCGGGGTGGAGATGTGCTGAGCATCCTTTGCTTTGGGTGATGGGGGAGCGGGTTTGTGACCCCCACACGCACTAATTCGGCACCCCCCCCACCCATGGGTGCTCCCCCCCCACCCATGGGTGCTCCTGGGGGGGTCCAAAGGGATGATTGCGGGGTGCAGATGGGTGCTTTGGGTGATGGGGGAGCGGGTTTGTGACCCCCACACGCACTAATTCTGCACCCCCCCCCACCCATGGGTGCTCCCCCCCACCCATGGGTGTCTCCCCCCCACCCATGGGTGCTCCTGGGGGGGTCCAAAGGGATGTCGCCCCATTGCGGGGTGGGGATGTGCTGAGCATCCTTTGCTTTGGGTAATGGGGGGGCGGGTTTGTGACCCCCCCCACGCACTAATTCGCCCCCCCCCACCCATGGGTGCTCCCCCCCACCCATGGGTGTCCCCCCCCACCCATGGGTGCTCCTGGGGGGGTCCAAAGGGATGATTGCGGGGTGCAGATGGGTGCTTTGGGTGATGGGGGAGCGGGTTTGTGACCCCCCCATGCACTAATTTAGCCACCCCCCCCACCCATGGGTGCTCCCCCCCACCCATGGGTGTCCCCCCCCACCCATGGGTGCTCCTGGGGGGGTCCAAAGGGATGATTGAGGGGTGCAGATGGGTGCTTTGGGTGATGGGGGAGCGGGTTTGTGACCCCCCCCATGCACTAATTCGGCGCCCCCCCCACCCATGGGTGCTCCCCCCCACCCATGGGTGCCCCCCTGCCCACCCATGGGTGCTCCTGGGGGGGTCCAAAGGGACGTCGCCCCATTGCGGGGTGGGGATGTGCTGAGCATCCTTTGCTTTGGGTGATGGGGGGCGGGTTTGTGACCCCCCCACGCACTAATTCGGCACCCCCCCCACCCATGGGTGCTCCCCCCCACCCATGGGTGTCCCCCCCCCCACCCATGGGTGCTCCTGGGGGGGGTCCAAAGGGATGATTGCGGGGTGCAGATGGGTGCTTTGGGTGATGGGGGAGCGGGTTTGTGACCCCCCCACGCACTAATTCGGCACCCCCCCCCACCCATGGGTGCTCCCCCCACCCATGGGTGCCCCCCCCCACCCATGGGTGCCCCCCCCACCCATGGGTGCTCCTGGGGGGGTCCAAAGGGATGATTGCGGGGTGCAGATGGGTGCTTTGGGTGATGGGGGAGCGGGTTTGTGACCCCCACACGCACTAATTCTGCACCCCCCCACCCATGGGTGCTCCCCCCCACCCATGGGTGTCCCCCCCCACCTATGGGTGCTCCTGGGGGGGGTCCAAAGGGATGATTGCGGGGTGCAGATGGGTGCTTTGGGTGATGGGGGAGCGGGTTTGTGACCCCCCCACGCACTAATTCCGCACCCCCCCCACCCATGGGTGTCCCCCCCCACCCATGGGTGCTCCTGGGGGGGTCCAAAGGGACGTCGCCCCATTGCGGGGTGGGGATGTGCTGAGCATCCTTTGCTTTGGGTGATGGGGGAGCGGGTTTGTGACCCCCACACGCACTAATTCTGCACCCCCCCCACCCATGGGTGCTCCCCCCACCCATGGGTGCTCTTGGGGGGGTCCAAAGGGACGTCGCCCCATTGCGGGGTGGGGATGTGCTGAGCATCCTTTGCTTTGGGTGATGGGGGAGCGGGTTTGTGACCCCCCCACGCACTAATTCGGCACCCCCCCCACCCATGGGTGCTCCCCCCCACCCATGGGTGTCCCCCCCCCACCCATGGGTGCTCCTGGGGGGGTCCAAAGGGATGATTGCGGGGTGCAGATGGGTGCTTTGGGTGATGGGGGAGCGGGTTTGTGACCCCCCCATGCACTAATTCGGCACCCCCCCCACCCATGGGTGCTCCCCCCCCCCCATGGGTGTCCCCCCCCACCCATGGGTGCTCCTGGGGGGGTCCAAAGGGACGTCGCCCCATTGCGGGGTGGGGATGTGCTGAGCATCCTTTGCTTTGGGGGATGGGGGAGCGGGTTTGCGACCCCCCCACGCACTAATTCGCCCCCCCCACCCATGGGTGCTCCCCCCCACCCATGGGTGCCCCCCTGCCCACCCATGGGTGCTCCTGGGGGGTCCAAAGGGATGATTGCGGGGTGCAGATGGGTGCTTTGGGTGATGGGGGAGCGGGTTTGTGACCCCCACACGCACTAATTCGGCACCCCCCCACCCATGGGTGCTCCCCCCCACCCATGGGTGTCCCCCCCCACCCATGGGTGCTCCTGGGGGGGTCCAAAGGGATGATTGCGGGGTGCAGATGGGTGCTTTGGGTGATGGGGGAGCGGGTTTGTGACCCCCCCACGCACTAATTCGGCACCCCCCCCACCCATGGGTGCTCCCCCCCACCCATGGGTGTCCCCCCCCACCCATGGGTGCTCCTGGGGGGGTCCAAAGGGATGATTGCGGGGTGCAGATGGGTGCTTTGGGTGATGGGGGAGCGGGTTTGTGACCCCCACACGCACTAATTCGGCACCCCCCCCACCCATGGGTGCTCCCCCCCACCCATGGGTGCCCCCCACCCATAGCAAGCGGGACATCGAGCTGCTGCTCAAGCTCATCGCCAACCTGAACATGCTGCTCAAGGACGAGAACGTCAACGTGGTCAAAAAGGCCATTCTGACCATGACCCAGCTCTACAAGGTGGCCCTGCAGGTGAGGGGGGGCACCCATGGGTGCTGCGGGACCCTTGGGTGCTGGGGGGGGGCTGGGGGGGCACCCATGGGGGCTGGGATGGGATTCATTGCTCATCTCCTACAATGGATGGGCAAGTTCAAGGTCATCAGTAAACTAAGGGAGGGGTGTTGGGGGCACCCATGGGTGCTGGGGCGCCCAGAGGTGCTGTGGGGGTGTCACCCATAGGTGCTGTGGGGGGGTCGCTCTTGGGTGCTGAGGGTGTCACCCATGGGTGCTGGGGTGTCACCCATAGGTGCTATGGGGGTGTTGGGGGTGTCAACTATGGGTGGTGGGGGTGTCACCCATAGGTGCTGGGGGTGTCACCCATAGGTGCTATGGGGGTGTTGGGGGTGTCACCCATGGGTGCTGGGGGTGTCATCCATAGGGGCTATGGGGTGCGGGGGGTGTCACCCATGGGTGCTGGGGTGTCACCCATGGGTGCTGTGGGGCTGCTGGGGATGTCACCCAGGGGTGCTGGGGGTGTCACCCATAGGTGCTATGGGGGTGTCACCCATGGGTGCTGGGGTGTCACCCATGGGTGCTGTGGGGCTGCTGAGGATGTCACCCAGGGGTGCTGGGGGTGTCACCCATAGGTGCTATGGGGGTGTCACCCATGGGTGCTGGGGTGTCACCCATGGGTGCTGTGGGGGTGTTGGGGGTGTCACCCATGGGTGCTGGGGGTGTCACCCATAGGTGCTATGGGGGTGTCACCCATGGGTGCTGGGGTGTCACCCATGGGTGCTGTGGGGGTGTTGGGGGTGTCACCCATGGGTGCTGGGGTGTCACCCATAGGTGCTATGGAGGTGTTGGGGGTGTCACCCATGGGTGCTGTGGGGGTGTTGGGGGTGTCACCCATGGGTGCTGGGGTGTCACCCATAGGTGCTGGGGGTGTTGGGGGTGTCACCCATGGGTGCTGGGGTGTCACCCATAGGTGCTATGGGGTGCGGGGGGTGTCACCCATGGGTGCTGTGGGTGTCACCCATGGGTGCTATGGGGGTGTTGGGGGTGTCACCCATGGGTGTTGGGGGTGTCACCCATAGGTGCTATGGGGGTGTTGGGGGTGTCACCCATGGGTGCTGGGGGTGTCACCCATAGGTGCTATGGGGTGCGGGGGGTGTCACCCATGGGTGCTGGGGTGTCACCCATAGGTGCTATGGAGGTGTTGGGGGTGTCACCCATGGGTGTTGGTGTCACCCTTGTATTCTGGGGCTGTCACCCATGGGTGCTGGCTCAGTATTAACCCCTTGCCCCCCACACTTGATGGTCAAGTTCAAGGTCACCAGTGACCTGTGGTGGTCTCGCAGGTCTCGGTGATTCTGGGGCTGTCACCCTTGGGTTCTGGGGGGTGTCACCCTTGGGTGTTGGGCTTGTCACCCGTGGGTGCTGGCTCAGGATTAACCCCTTGCCCCCCACACTTGATGGTCAAGTTCAAGGTCACCAGCGACCTGTGGTGGTCTCGCAGGTCTCGGTGATTCTGGGGGTGTCACCCTTGGGTTCTGGGGGGTGTCACCCTTGGGTGTTGGGCTTGTCACCCATGGGTGCTGGCTCAGGATTAACCCCTTGCCCCCCACACTTGATGGTCAAGTTCAAGGTCACCAGTGACCTGCGGTGGTCTCGCAGGTCTCGGTGATTCTGGGGGTGTCACCCTTGGGTTCTGGGGGGTGTCACCCTTGGGTATTGGGCTTGTCACCCATGGGTGCTGGCTCAGGATTAACCCCTTGCCCCCCACACTTGATGGTCAAGTTCAAGGTCACCAGCGACCTGTGGTGGTCTCCCAGGTCTCGGTGATTCTGGGGGTGTCACCCTTGTGTTCTGGGGGGTGTCACCCTTGGATTATGGGGTTGTCACCCATGGGTGCTGGCTCAGTATTAACCCCTTGCCCCCCACACTTGATGGTCAAGTTCAAGGTCATCAGTGACCTGTGAGAGGCATCTCGGTGATTCTGGGGGTGTCACCCTTGTGTTCTGGGGGTGTCACCCTTGTGTTCTGGGGGTGTCACCCTTGGGTTCTGGGGGGTGTCACCCTTGAATTCTGGGCTTGTCACCCATGGGTGCTGGCTCAGGATTAACCCCCGGTGTCCCGCAGTGGATGGTCAAGTCCAAGGTCATCAGCGAGCTGCAGGAGGCCTGTTGGGAGCTGGTGACGGCCATGGCCAACGACATCATCCTGCTGCTGGACTCGGACAACGACGGCGTCCGCACCCACGCCATCAAGTTCGTGGAGGGGCTCATCGTCACCCTGTCCCCCCGCGTCCCCGACTCCGACGTCCCCAAGCGCCACGAGGGCGACATCAGCCTGGAGCGGATCCCCAAGGACCATCCCTACATCAAATACAGTGAGGGATTGGGGGTCACCTATGGGGTTGGGGGTCACCTATGGGGTTGGGGGTCCATGTGGGGTTGGGGGTCCATGTGGGGTTGGGGGTCCATGTGGGATTGGGGGTCACCTATGGGATTGGGGGATCCCTGGGTTTGGGGGGTCGATGTGGGATTGGGGGTCACCTATGGGATTGGGGGTCCATGTGGGATTGGGGTCACCTATGGGATTAGGGGACCCATGGGGGATTGAGGGGTCACCTATGGGGTTGGGGGTCACCTATGGGATTGGGGGACCCCTGGGATTGGGGAGTCGATGTGGGTTTGGGGTCACCTATGGGATTGGGGGGTCACCTATGGGATTGGGGGACCCCTGGGATTGGGGAGTCGATGTGGGTTTGGGGTCACCTATGGGATTGGGGGGTCAACTATGGGATTGGGGGGTCATCTGTGGGATTGAGGGGTTGCCTGTGGGATTGGGGGTCACCTATGGGATTGGGGGTCCATGTGGGATTGGGGGTCCATGTGGGGTTGGGGGTCACCTATGGGATTGGGGGTCCATGTGGGATTGGGGGTCCATGTGGGATTGGGGGTCACCTATGGGATTGGGGGTCCATGTGGGATTGGGGGTCACCTATGGGATTGGGGGGTCCATGTGGGATTGGGGGTCACCTATGGGATTGGGGGATCCCTGGGTTTGGGGGGTCGATGTGGCATTGGGGGTCCATGTGGGATTGGGGGGTCACCTATGGGATTGGGGGAACCCTGGGTTTGGGGGGTCAATGTGGGATTGGGGGTCACCTATGGGATTGGGGTCACCTATGGGACTGGGGGGTCCATGTGGGGTTGGGGGTCACCTATGGGATTGGGGGATCCCTGGGATTGGGGGGTCGATGTGGGCTTGGGGCTCACTTGTGGGATTGGGGGGTCCATGTGGGATTGGGGGTCACCTATGGGATTGGGGGTCACCTGGGTTCACCTGTGTCCCCCCTATTTTCCCCCTGTGTCCCCTCTCTGTCCCCACCATACGTCCCCCCCATTTCCCCCCCATGTCCCCCCCATATGTCCCCTCCATGTCCCCCCCATATCCCCCCCATGTCCCCCCCTTGTCCCCACGTCCCCGCCACGTCCCGTGTCCCCAGACGTGCTGTGGGAGGAGGGGAAGGCGGCGCTGGAGCAGCTGCTCAAGTTCATGGTCCACCCGGCCATCTCCAGCATCAACCTGACGGCGGCGCTGGGCTCGCTGGCCTCCATCGCCCGCCAGCGCCCCATGTTCATGGCCGAGGTCATCCAGGCCTACGAGACCCTCCACGGTGAGCGTCACCCCCCCCGGTGTCACCGTCACCCCCCCGGTGTCACCGTCACCCCCCCCGGTGTCACCGTCACCTCCCCCCGGTGTCACCATCACACAGAGCGGCTGAGGTTCCCGTGGCCCCAACGCTCCCAAGTTCTGGAGCCTTGAGGGTGAGAGATGCTGATGGCACCCGGAACGCAGGGTCAGGTGTCCCCAGGTGTCCCCAGATGTCCCCAGACATCCCCAGGTGTCCATAATAGTGTCCCCAGGTGTCCCTAAGACTGTCCCCCCCAATGCTTTTGGCCAACTTGCCCAAAGTCTTATCTTGAAGAACCTGAAACCTCCATCTGATGCCACCAAACCATGATGTCCATTGACTCCAGGTGGCCATAAAGTGTCCCCAGGTGTCCATAATAGTGTCCCCAGGTGTCTCCCCCAATGCTTTTGGCCAACCTGCCCAAAGTCTCATCTTGAAGAACCTGGAACCTCCATCTGAAGCCACCCAACCATGATGTCCCTTGACTCCAGGTGTCCATAGGTGTCCATAAAGTGTCCCCAGGTGTCCATAATAGTGTCCCCAGGTGTCTCCCCCAATGCTTTTGGCCAACCTGCCCAAATCTTAGTTGAGCAGCATCTTGAAGAACCTGGAACCTCCATCTGATACCACCAAACCATGGTGTCCCTTGACTCCAGGTGTCTGTAGGTATCCATAGAAGTGTCCCCAGGTGTCCATAATAGTGTCCCCAGGTGTCCCTAAGACTGTCCCCCCCAATGCTTTTGGCCAACCTGCCCAAAGTCTTATCTTGAAGAACCTGGAACCTCCATCTGAAGCCACCCAACCATGATGTCCCTTGACTCCAGGTGTCCATAGGTGTCCATGAAGTGTCCCCAGGTGTCCATAACAGTGTCCCCAGGTGTCCCTAACCCTGTCTCCCCCAATGCTTTTGGCCAACCTGCCCAAAGTCTCATCTTGAAGAACCTGGAACCTCCATCTGATGCCACCTCAACCATGATGTCCCTTGACTCCAGGTGTCCATAGGTGTCCATAAAGTGTCCCCAGGTGTCCATAACAGTGTCCCCAGGTGTCCCTAACCCTGTCTCCCCCAATGCTTTTGGCCAACCTGCCCAAAGTCTCATCTTGAAGAACCTGGAACCTCCATCTGATGCCACCTCAACCATGATGTCCCTTGACTCCAGGTGTCCATAGGTGTCCATAAAGTGTCCCCAGGTGTCCATAACAGTGTCCCCAGGTGTCCCTAAGACTGTCCCCCCCAATGCTTTTGGCCAACTTGCCCAAAGTCTTATCTTGAAGAACCTGAAACCTCCATCTGATGCCACCAAACCATGATGTCCATTGACTCCAGGTGGCCATAAAGTGTCCCCAGGTGTCCATAATAGTGTCCCCAGGTGTCTCCCCCAATGCTTTTGGCCAACCTGCCCAAAGTCTCATCTTGAAGAACCTGGAACCTCCATCTGAAGCCACCCAACCATGATGTCCCTTGACTCCAGGTGTCCATAGGTGTCCATAAAGTGTCCCCAGGTGTCCATAATAGTGTCCCCAGGTGTCTCCCCCAATGCTTTTGGCCAACCTGCCCAAATCTTAGTTGAGCAGCATCTTGAAGAACCTGGAACCTCCATCTGATACCACCAAACCATGGTGTCCCTTGACTCCAGGTGTCTGTAGGTATCCATAGAAGTGTCCCCAGGTGTCCATAACAGTGTCCCCAGGTGTCCCTAACCCTGTCTCCCCCAATGCTTTTGGCCAACCTGCCCAAAGTCTCATCTTGAAGAACCTGGAACCTCCATCTGATGCCACCTCAACCATGATGTCCCTTGACTCCAGGTGTCCATAGGTGTCCATAAAGTGTCCCCAGGTGTCCATAACAGTGTCCCCAGGTGTCCCTAACCCTGTCTCCCCCAATGCTTTTGGCCAACCTGCCCAAAGTCTCATCTTGAAGAACCTGGAACCTCCATCTGATGCCACCTCAACCATGATGTCCCTTGACTCCAGGTGTCCATAGGTGTCCATAAAGTGTCCCCAGGTGTCCATAACAGTGTCCCCAGGTGTCCCTAACCCTGTCTCCCCCAATGCTTTTGGCCAACCTGCCCAAAGTCTCATCTTGAAGAACCTGGAACCTCCATCTGATGCCACCTCAACCATGATGTCCCTTGACTCCAGGTGTCCATAGGTGTCCATAAAGTGTCCCCAGGTGTCCATAATAGTGTCCCCAGGTGTCCCTAACACTATCCCTCCCAATGCTTTTGGCCAACCTCCCCAACTCTTAGTTGAGCAGCATCTTGAAGACCTTGGAACCTCCATCTGATGCCACCCAACCATGGTGTCCATTGACTCCAGGTGTCCATAGGTGTCCATAAAGTGTCCCCAGGAGTCCATAATAGTGTCCCCAGGTGTCCCTTACACTGTCCCCCCCAATACTTTTGCCCAACATGCCCAAAGTCTCATCTTGAAGACCTTGGAACCTCCATCTGATGCCACCCAACCATGGTGTCCATTGACTCCAGGTGGCCATAAAGTGTCCCCAGGTGTCCATAATAGTGTCCCCAGGTGTCCCTAACCCTGACCCCCTCAATGTCTTGCCCAAGTCTTAGGTGAGCAGCATCTTGAAGACCTTGGTACCTCCATCTGATGCCACCAAACCATGGTGTCCATTGACTCCAAGTGTCCATAGGTGTCCATAAAGTGTCCCCAGGTGTCCATAATAGTGTCCCCAGGTGTCCATAGTAGTGTTCTCAGGTGTCTCCCCCAATGCTTTTGGCCAACCTGCCCAACTCTTAGGTGAGCAGCATCTTGAAGACCTTGGTACCTCCATCTGATGCCACCCAACCATGCTGTCCATTGACTCCAAGTGTCCATAGGTGTCCATAAAGTGTCCCCAGATGTCCATAATAGTGTCCCCAGGTCTCCCTAACCCTGTCTCTCCAATGCTTTTGGCCAACCTGCCCAAGTCTTAGTTGAGCAGCATCTTGAAGAACCTGAAGCTGCATCTCCTGAGGTTTCTCCATCACCCAAACCATGGTGTCCATTGACTCCAAGTGTCCATAGGTGTCCATAAAGTGTCCCCAGGTGTCCCTAAGACTGTTCTCCCCCAATGCTTTTGGCCAACCTGCCCAAAGTCTCATCTTGAAGAACCTGGAACCTCCATCTGAAGCCACCCAACCATGATGTCCCTTGAGTCCAGGTGTCCATAGGTGTCCATAAAGTGTCCCCAGGTGTCCATAACAGTGTCCCCAGGTGTCCCTAACCCTGTCTCCCCCAATGCTTTTGGCCAACCTGCCCAAAGTCTCATCTTGAAGAACCTGGAACCTCCATCTGATGCCACCTCAACCATGATGTCCCTTGACTCCAGGTGTCCATAGGTGTCCATAAAGTGTCCCCAGGTGTCCATAATAGTGTCCCCAGGTGTCCCTAACACTATCCCTCCCAATGCTTTTGGCCAACCTCCCCAACTCTTAGTTGAGCAGCATCTTGAAGACCTTGGAACCTCCATCTGATGCCACCCAACCATGGTGTCCATTGACTCCAGGTGTCCATAGGTGTCCATAAAGTGTCCCCAGGTGTCCATAATAGTGTCCCCAGGTCTCCCTAACCCTGTCTCTCCAATGCTTTTGGCCAACCTGCCCAAGTCTTAGTTGAGCAGCATCTTGAAGAACCTGAAGCTGCATCTCCTGAGGTTTCTCCATCACCCAAACCATGGTGTCCATTGACTCCAAGTGTCCGTAGGTGTCCATAAAGTGTCCCCAGGTGTCCCTAAGACTGTTCTCCCCCAATGCTTTTGGCCAACCTGCCCAAAGTCTCATCTTGAAGAACCTGGAACCTCCATCTGAAGCCACCCAACCATGATGTCCCTTGACTCCAGGTGTCCATAGGTGTCCATAAAGTGTCCCCAGGTGTCCATAACAGTGTCCCCAGGTGTCCCTAACCCTGTCTCCCCCAATGCTTTTGGCCAACCTGCCCAAAGTCTCATCTTGAAGAACCTGGAACCTCCATCTGATGCCACCTCAACCATGATGTCCCTTGACTCCAAGTGTCCATAGATGTCCATAAAGTGTCCCCAGGTGTCCATAATAGTGTCCCCAGGTCTCCCTAACACTATCCCTCCCAATGCTTTTGGCCAACCTCCCCAACTCTTAGTTGAGCAGCATCTTGAAGACCTTGGAACCTCCATCTGATGCCACCCAACCATGGTGTCCATTGACTCCAGGTGTCCATAGGTGTCCATAAAGTGTCCCCAGGAGTCCATAATAGTGTCCCCAGGTGTCCCTTACACTGTCCCCCCCAATACTTTTGCCCAACCTGCCCAAAGTCTCATCTTGAAGACCTTGGAACCTCCATCTGATGCCACCCAACCATGGTGTCCATTGACTCCAAGTGTCTATAAAGTGTCCCCAGGTGTCCATAATAGTGTCCCCAGGTGTCCCTAACCCTGACCCCCTCAATGTCTTGCCCAAGTCTCAGGTGAGCAGCATCTTGAAGACCTTGGAACCTCCATCTGATGCCATCCAACCATGGTGTCCATTGACTCCAAGTGTCTATAGGTGTCCATAAAGTGTCCCCAGGTGTCCATAATAGTGTCCCCAGGTGTCCATAGTAGTGTTCTCAGGTGTCTCCCCCAATGCTTTTGGCCAACCTGCCCAAGTCTTAGTTGACCAGCATCTTGAAGACCTTGGAACCTCCATCTGATACCACCAAACCATGGTGTCCCTTGACTATAGATGTCCATGAAGTGTCCCCAGGTGTCCATAATTGTGTCCCCAGGTGTCCCTAACCCTGTCTCTCCAATGCTTTTGGCCAACCTGCCCAAGTCTTAGTTGAGCAGCATCTTGAAGAACCTGAAGCTGCATCTCCTGAGGTTTCTCCATCACCCAAACCATGGTGTCCCTTGACTCCAGGTGTCCATAGGTGTCCCTAAAGTGTCCCCAGGTGTCCATAATAGTGTCCCCAGGTCTCCCTAACCCTGTCCCTCCCAATACTTTTGGCCAACCTGCCCAAAGTCTCATCTTGAAGAACCTGGAACCTCCATCTGATGCCACCTCAACCATGGTGTCCATTGACTCCAAGTGTCCATAGGTGTCCATAAAGTGTCCCCAGGTGTCCATAATAGTGTCCCCAGGTGTCCCTAACACTATCCCTCCCAATGCTTTTGGCCAACCTCCCCAGCTCTTAGTTGAGCAGCATCTTGAAGACCTTGGAACCACCATCTGATGCCACCCAACCATGGTGTCCATTGACTCCAGGTGTCCATAGGTGTCCATAAAGTGTCCCCAGGAGTCCATAATAGTGTCCCCAGGTGTCCCTTACACTGTCCCCCCCAATACTTTTGCCCAACCTGCCCAAAGTCTCATCTTGAAGAACCTGGAACCTCCATCTGATACCACCAACCCATGGTGTCCCTTGACTATAGATGTCCATAAAGTGTCCCCAGGTGTCCATAATAGTGTCCCCAGGTGTCCCTAACCCTGACCCCCTCAATGTCTTGCCCAAGTCTCAGGTGAGCAGCATCTTGAAGACCTTGGAACCTCTATCTGATGCCATCCAACCATGGTGTCCATTGACTCCAAGTGTCTATAGGTGTCCATAAAGTGTCCCCAGGTGTCCATAAAATGTCCCCAACTGTCCCTGTCCCCCGCAGCCAACCTCCCGCCCACCTTGGCCAAGTCGCAGGTGAGCAGCGTGCGCAAGAACCTGAAGCTGCACCTGCTGAGCGTCCTGCGCCACCCGGCCTCGGGCGACTTCCAGGCGCAGATCACCACCCTGCTGGTGGACCTGGGCACCCAGCAGAGCGAGATCGCCCGCAGCCTCCCCAGCCCGCGCGACGCCCGCAAGCGCCCGCGCGACGAGCCCGACGCCGCGCTCAAGAAGATGAAGATCGGTGAGGATGAGGAGGGTTGGGGTGTCCTGGGGGTGACGGTGGTGGCGCTGGAGGTGGTTTGGGTTCTTCTGGTGCTCTGGAGGGGATGGGTGGGGGTGAATGTGCGTTGGGTTCTTCTGGTGGGTCTTGGGGGCAATGGGGTTAAGGGGTGGCATTAAGTGTCCATAAGGTCATCCTGGTGGCTCTTTGGGGACAATGGGGAGAGGTGGTGGCATCAAGTGTCCATCAGGTCCTTCTGGTGGCCCTTTGGGGACAATGGGGACAGTTGGTGGCATTAAGTGTCCATAAGGTCATCCTGGTGGCCCTTTGGGGACAATGGGGACAAGTGGTGGCATTAAGTGTCCCTCAGGTCCTCCCAGTGTCCCTAAGGTCCTCCCAGTCCCTCCTGGGGACACTGGGGACAGGTGGTGGCATTGAATGTCCATAAGGTCATCCCAGTGTCCCTCAGGTCGTCCCAGTCCATCCTGGGGACAATGGGGACAGGTGGTGGCATTAAATGTCTATAGGGTCATCCCAGTGTCCCTAAGGTCCTCCCAGTCCATCCTGGGGACAATGGGGACAGGTGGTGGCACTAAGTGTCCATCAGGTCCTTCTGGTGGCTCTTTGGGGACAATGGGGACAGGTGGTGGCATTAAGTGTCCATAAGGTCATCCTGGTGGCCCTTTGGGGACAATGGGGAGAGGTGGTGGCATTAAGTGTCCATAAGGTCATCCTGGTGGCCCTTTGGGGACAATGAAAAGAGGTGGTGGCATTAAGTGTCCATCAGGTCCTTCTGGTGGCCCTTTGGGGACAATGGGGACAGGTGGTGGCATTAAGTGTCCATCAGGTCCTTCTGGTGGCCCTTTGGGGACAATGGGGAGAAGGGGTGGCATTAAGTGTCCATCAGGTCCTTCTGGTGGCCCTTTGGGGACAATGGGGATAAGGGGTGGCATTAAGTGTCCATCAGGTCCTTCTGGTGGCTCTTTGGGGACAATGGGGACAGGTGGTGGCATTAAGTGTCCATAAGGTCATCCTGGTGGCCCTTTGGGGACAATGAAAAGAGGTGGTGGCATTAAGTGTCCATCAGGTCCTTCTGGTGGCCCTTTGGGGACAATGGGGAGAGGTGATGGCATTAAGTGTCCATCAGGTCCTTCTGGTGGCCCTTTGGGGACAATGAGAAGAAGTGGTGGCATTAAGTGTCCATCAGGTCCTTCTGGTGGCCCTTTGGGGACAATGGGGAGAAGGGGTGGCATTAAGTGTCCATCAGGTCCTTCTGGTGGCCCTTTGGGGACAATGGGGACAAGTGGTGGCATTAAGTGTCCATCAGGTCCTTCTGGTGGCCCTTTGGGGACAATGGGGACAAGTGGTGGCATTAAGTGTCCATCAGGTCCTTCTGGTGGCCCTTTGGGGACAATGGGGACAGGTGGTGGCATTAAATGTCTATAGGGTCATCCCAGTGTCCCTAAGGTCCTCCCAGTCCATCCTGGGGACACTGGGGACAGGTGGTGGCATTAAGTGTCCCTAAGGTTCTCCCAGTGTCCCTAAGGCTCCTCCCAGTCCCTCCTGGGGACACTGGGGACATCACACCCCCGCCAAGTCCCTCTCCGGGGTCCCCATGTCCTGACGGTGACCCCGTTTGTGTCAGAGCCCCCCCTGGGCGAGGACGATGAGGACAAGGACCTGGAGGTGACAGCGGTGACGGTCCCCAAGGGGGGCGGCCAGGCCAGCGCCCCCTCGGACACCGACATCACGGCCGAGTTCCTGCAGCCGCTGCTGACGCCCGAGAACGTCGCCAACCTGGTCAGACCTGGGGACATCGGGGTGACATCGGGGACCCGTCGGGACATCCTGGGGTGGGATGTGACATCTGGGGACGGGTTGGGACACTCTGGGGTGGGATGTGACATCTGGGGTGGGATGTGACATCGGGGACGGGTTGGGACACTCTGGGGTGGGATGTGACATCTGGGGTGGGATGTGACATCTGGGGATGGGTCGGGACATCTGGGGCGGGATGTGACATCTGGGGTGGGATGTGACATCTGGGGACAGGTCGGGACATCCTGGGCTGGGATGTGACATCTGGGGTGGGATGTGACATCTGGGGTGGGATGTGACATCGGGGACGGGTTGGGACACTCTGGGGTGGGATGTGACATCTGGGGCGGGATGTGACATCTGGGACGGGTTGGGACACTCTGGGGTGGGATGTGACATCTGGGGTGGGATGTGACATCTGGGGTGGGATGTGACATCTGGGATAGGTTGGGACATTCTGGGGTGGGATGTGACATCTGGGGTAGGATGTGACATCTGGGATGGGTTGGGACACTCTGGGGTGGGATGTGACATCTGGGGTGGGATGTGACACCTGGGACAGGTTGGGACACATTGGGGTGGGGTGTGACATCTGGGGTGGGATGTGACATTGGGGATGGGTAGGGACATCCTGGGGTGGGATGTGACATCTGGGGATGGGTTGGGACATCTGGGGCGGGATGTGACGTCTGGGGTGGGATGTGACATCTGGGGTGGGATGTGACATCTGGGACAGGTTGGGACACTCTGGGGTGGGATGTGACATCTGGGGTGGGATGTGACATCTGGGGTGGGATGTGACATTGGGGACAGGTTGGGACACTCTGGGGTGGGATGTGACATCTGGGGTGGGATGTGACATCTGGGGGGATGATGTGACACTCTGGGGGTTGATGTGACACTTTGAGGGGACAATGTGACACTTTTGGGGAGCTCTAACGTGGTGTCCCCCCATTTTAGGTGCTGATCAGCATGGTGTACCTGCCCGAGGCCATGCCCGCGTCCTTCCAGGCCACCTACACGCCGGTGGAGTCGGCCGGCACGGCCGCGCAGATCAAGCACCTGGCTCGTCTCATGGCCACCCAGATGACGGCGGCCGGGCTGGGACCGGGTCTGGCTGTCCCCTGTCCCCCCATTCCTGTCCCCACCCTCCCCATTGACCCAAATGCCCCCAACGTTGACCCAAAAGCCCCAAACGTTGACCCAGAACCAACCCCATTGAGCCAAAACCCCCCAACGTTGACCCTGAGCCTCCCAATGTTGACCCCAAACCATCCCCCGTTGACCCAAAACCCCCCAACGTTGACCCCAAACCATCCCCCGTTGACCCAAAACCCCCAAACGTTGACCCCAAACCATCCCCCGTTGACCCAAAACCCCCCAACGTTGACCCAGAACCACCCTCCATTGACCCAGAACCCCCCAACATTGACCCAGAACCACCCTCCATTGACCAAAACCCTCCCAACGTTGACCCAAAACCCTCCGCATTGACCCCAAACCCCCCAACATTGACCCCAAACCCCCCAACATTGACCCCAAACCCCTCAACATTGACCCCAAACCCCTCCCCATTGACCCAAAACCTCTCCCCATTGACCCAAAAACCTACCAACATGGACCTAAACCCCCCAACATTGACCCAAAACCCCCAAGGTTGACCCCAAACCATCCCCCTTTGACCCCAAACCTCCCAACGTTGACCCTGAACCACCCCCCATTGACCCAAAACCCCCCAACGTTGACCCAAAACCACCCAATGGACCCCAGACCCTTCCCAGTTGACCCAAAACCCTTCCCCATTGACCCAAAACCCCTCCCCATTGACCCAAAACCCCCCAACGTTGACCCAGAACCACCCTCCATTGACCCAGATCCTCCCAATGTGGACCCAAAACCCCCCAATATTGACCCCAAACCACCCCCATTGACCCAAGACCACCCCCAATTGACCCAAACCCTTCCCCATTGACCCAAAACCTCCCAATGTTGACCCAAAACCTCCCAATGTTGACTCAGAACCACCCCCCATTGACCCAAAACCCCCCAACGTTGACCCAGAACCACCCAATGGACCCCAGACCCTTCCCCGTTGACCCAAAACCTTTCCCCATTGACCCAAAACCCCCCAATTGACCCAGAACCACCCTCCATTGACCCCAAACCCCTCAACGTTGACCCAGAACCACCCTCCATTGACCCAGAACCCCCCAACGTTGACCCCAAACCACCCAATGGACCCAAAACCCCTCCCCATTGACCCAAAACCCCTCCCCATAGACCCAGAATCCCCCAACGTTGACCCAGAACCACCCTCCATTGACCCAGATCCTCCCAACGTGGACCCAAAACCCCCCAACATTGACCCCAAACCATCCCCATTGACCCAAGACCACCCCCAATTGACCCAAACCCTTCCCCATTGACCCAAACCCCTTCCCCATTGACCCAAAACCTCCCAATGTTGACCCAAAACCTCCCAATGTTGACCCTGAACCACCCCCCATTGACCCAAAACCCCCCAACGTTGACCAAGAACCACCCAATGGACCCCAGACCCCTCCCCGTTGACCCAAAACCCCTCCCCATTGACCCAAAACCCCCCAACGTTGACCCAGAACCACCCTCCATTGACCCAGAACTCCCCAACGTTGACCCAGAACCACCCTCCATTAACCCAAAACCCCCCAACGTTGACCCCAAACCACCCAATGGACCCAAAACCCTTCCCCATTGACCCAAAACCCCTCCCCGTTGACCCAAAACCCCTCCCCATTGACCCAAAACCTCCCAACATGGACCTAAACCCCCCAACATTGACCCAAAACCCCCCAATGTTGACCCCAAACCACCCAATGGACCCCAGACCCCTCCCCGTTGACCCAAAACCCCTCCCCATTGACCCAAAACCCCCCAATGTTGACCCAGAACCACCCTTCATTGACCCAAAACCCCTCAACGTTGACCCAGAACCACCCTCCGTTGACCCAAAACCCCTCAACGTTGACCCAGAACCACCCTCCATTGACCCAGAACCCCCCAACGTTGACCCCAAACCACCCAATGGACCCAAAACCCTTCCCCATTGACCCAAAACCCCCCACCATTGACCCCCAAACCCCCCCATTGACTCACCCCCTCCCGTTTATCCCAGGCGTGGAGCAGACGAAGCAGCTGAAGGAGGAGGCCCGGGAGGAGAAGGCCGCCAAGCCTGAGAGCGTCCTGATCCGGCGCCGCCTGTCGGCGTTGGCCCAGGGTCAGGCCATCTCGGTGCTGGGGGCCCAGGCTTCGGCCTCCCCGCACCCCGAGGAGGAGGCCCCCCAGGCCAAACGGCGCCCCGAACCCATCATGCCGACCACACAGCCCCGGTGAGTGTGCCCCCCAAACCGGGCTGAGATTAAGACAAGTTTTAGAGCTGGGATTAAGGGCTTGCGCAGGTCTGGGTGTTGGAGCTGAGCGGGACAGGAAATGGAGTGAAACAGGGGTTTTATACAGAATATTATTGATAAATTCATAGCCTGAAAAGCCAATTGGTTCTGTCATCTCGGGTGTAATTAAGGTGAGGTTTAGACCTGGGATTAAGGAGTCAATGGGGAGTTGGAGTCAATGGGGAGTTGGAGTCAATGGGGATTTGGGGTCAATGGGGAGTTGGAGTCAATGGGGAGTTGGAGTCAATGGGGATTTGGGGTCAATGGGGATTTGGGGTCAATGGGGAGTTGGAGTCAATGGGGATTTGGGGTCAATGGGGAGTTGGAGTTATTGTGGGTTTGGAGTCAATGGGAGGTTGGAGTCAATGGGGTTGATTTGAAGTCAATGGGGATTTGAAGTCGATGGGGTTGATTTGAAGTCAATGGGGTTGATTCGAAGTCAATGGGGATTTGAAGTTAATGGGGATTTGAAGTCAATGGGGTTGATTTGAAGTCAATGGGGTTGATTTGAAGTCAATGGGGTTGATTTGAAGTCAATGGGGTTGATTTGAAGTCAATGGGGAGGATTTGAAGTCAGTGGGGGGGATTTGAAGTCAATGGGGGTTGATTTGAAGTCAATGGGGTTGATTTGAAGTCAATGGGGTTGATTTGAAGTCAATGGGGGTTGATTTGAAGTCAGTGGGGTTGATTTGAAGTCAATGGGGGGGATTTGAAGTCAATGGGGGTTGATTTGAAGTCAATGGGGTTGATTGGAAGTCAATGGGGTTGATTCGAAGTCAATGGGGGGGATTTGAAGTCAATGGGGTTGATTTGAAGTCAATGGGGTTGATTTGAAGTCAATGGGGGTTGATTTGAAGTCAATGGGGGGGATTTGAAGTCAATGGGGGGTTTTGAAGTCAATGGGGTTGATTTGAAGTCAATGGGGTTGATTTGAAGTCAATGGGGTTGATTTGAAGTCAATGGGGGGGTTTTGAAGTCAATGGGGTTGATTTGAAGTCAATGGGGGGGATTTGAAGTCAATGGGGTTGATTTGAAGTCAATGGGGTTGATTTGAAGTCAATGGGGTTGATTTGAAGTCAATGGTGGGGATTTGAAGTCATTGGGGGGGTTTTGAAGTCAATGGGGTTGATTTGAAGTCAATGGGGGGTGATTTGAAGTCAATGGGGGGGATTTGAAGTCAATGGGGGGGATTTGAAGTCAATGGGGTTGATTTGAAGTCAATGGGGGGGATTTGAAGTCAATGGGGAGGATTTGAAGTCAATGGGGGGGATTTGAAGTCAATGGGGGTTGATTTGAAGTCAATGGGGTTGATTTGAAGTCAATGGGGGGGATTTGAAGTCAATGGGGGGTGATTTGAAGTCAATGGGGTTGATTTGAAGTCAATGGGGGGTGATTTGAAGTCAATGGGGTTGATTCGAAGTCAATGGGGATTTGAAGTTAATTGGGATTTGAAGTCAATGGGGTTGATTTGAAGTCAATGGGGTTGATTTGAAGTCAATGGGGGGTAATTTGAAGTCAATGGGGGGGATTTGAAGTCAATGGGGGGGATTTGAAGTCAATGGGGTTGATTTGAAGTCAATGGGGTTGATTCAAAGTCAATGGGGATTTGAAGTTAATTGGGATTTGAAGTCAGTGGGGGGGATTTGAAGTCAATGGGGGGGATTTGAAGTCAATGGGGCTTTGGAATCAATGGGGGTTTGGAGTCAATGGGGGGGATTTGAAGTTAATGGGGATTTGAAGTCAATGGGGCTTTGGAATCAATGGGGGTTTGGAGTCAACATGGTATTTGAGTCATTGTGGGGGGGTTAATTAACTCCCGGGGGTTGATTAAATCAGGGGGGTGGGTGCATCGGTACCTGTGCGGGTGCTGAGGGTCCCTTTCCGTGTCCCCCCCCAGGCTGGCGGGGGCGGGGGGGCGGAAGAAGGTTTTCCGGCTGAGCGACGCGCTGAAGCCGCTGAGCGACGTGCAGATGGAGAAGCTGAAACTGGGCGCCGTCAAGCGCATCCTCCGCGCCGAGCGCGCCGTGGCCGCCAGCGGCGCCGCGCAGGTGCCACTGGGAGGCACTGGGGGGCACTGGGGGGTTACTGGGGGGCACTGGGAGGCACTGGGGGGTTACTGGGGGGCACGGGGAGGCAATGGGAAGCACTAGGGGGGACTCTGAGAGCACTGGAGGGACTTGAGGGGAAGCTGAGGGGCACTGGGGAGCACTGGGGGATACTGGGAGGCACTTGGGGGATACTGGGAGGCACCAGGTGGATACTGGGAGGCACTGGGGGATACTGGGAGGCACTGGGGGATACTGGGAGGCACCAGGTGGATACTGGGAGGCACTGGGGGATACTGGGAGGCACCAGGTGGATACTGGGAGGCACTGGGGGATACTGGGAGGCACTGGGGGATACTGGGAGGCACTGGGGGATACTGGGAGGCACTGGGGGATACTGGGAGGCACTTGGGGGATACTGGGAGGCACCAGGGGGATACTGGGAGGCACCAGGGGGATACTGGGAGGCACCGGGGTGGGCACTGGGAGGCACTGGGGGATACTGGGAGGCACTTGGGGGATACTGGGAGGCACTGGGGGATACTGGGAGGCACCAGGTGGATACTGGGGGGCACTGGGGGATACTGGGAGGCACTGGGGGATACTGGGAGGCACAGGGGGATACTGGGAGGCACTTGGGGGATACTGGGAGGCACCAGGGGGATACTGGGAGGCACCAGGTGGATACTGGGAGGCACTGGGGGATACTGGGAGGCACTTGGGGGATACTGGGAGGCACTGGGGGATACTGGGAGGCACTTGGGGGATACTGGGAGGCACCAGGGGGATACTGGGAGGCACTGGGGGATACTGGGAGGCACTTGGGGGATACTGGGAGGCACTGGGGGATACTGGGAGGCACTGGGGGATACTGGGAGGCACCAGGGGGATACTGGGAGGCACCAGGGGGATACTGGGATGCACTGGGGGGATACTGGGAGGCACTGGGGGATACTGGGAGGCACTGGGGGATACTGGGAGGCACTTGGGGGATACTGGGAGGCACCAGGGGGATACTGGGAGGCACTGGGGGATACTGGGAGGCACCAGGGGGATACTGGGAGGCACCGGGGTGGACACTGGGAGGCACTGGGGGATACTGGGAGGCACTGGGGGATACTGGGAGGCACTTGGGGGATACTGGGAGGCACTTGGGGGATACTGGGAGGCACCAGGGGGATACTGGGAGGCACTGGGGGATACTGGGAGGCACTTGGGGGATACTGGGAGGCACTGGGGGGTATACTGGGAGGCACTGGGAAGCACTGGTGTCCCTTTAGTGTGACAGCCACTGTACTGGGACGCACTGGGGCAGTCAGATGCTACTGGGGACACTGGGGAGGATACTGGGAGGCACTGGGGGGGATACTGGGAGGGACCAGGGGGATACTGGGAGGCACCAGGGTGGATACTGGGAGGCACTGGTGTCCCCAGTGTCCCCTCAGTGTGGCAGCCACTGTACTGGGACGCACTGGGGTGGTCATTGAGGTGCTACTGGGGACACTGGGGAGGATACTGGGAGGCACTGGGAAGCACTGGTGTCCCCACAGTGAGGCAGTCAGATGCTACTGGGGACACTGGTGGGGATACAGGGAGCCACTGGGGAGGATACTGGAAGGCACTGGTGTCCCCGCAGTGTGGCAGCCACTGTACTGGGACGCACTGGGGTGGTCACTGAGGTGCTACTGGGGACACTGGGGAGGATACTGGGGGGCACTGGGAAGCACTGGTGTCCCTTTAGTGTGGCAGCCACTGTACTGGGACGCACTGGGGCGGTCAGATGCTACTGGAGACACTGGGGAGGATACTGGGAGGCACTGGGGGGGGATACTGGGAGGCACTGGTGTCCCCAGTGTCCCCGCAGTGTGGCTGCCACTGTACTGGGACGCACTGGGGTGGTCATTGAGGTGCTACTGGGGACACTGGGGAGGATACTGGGGGGCACTGGGAGCCCCGACGTACCGGGAAGCGCCAGGACGCCCATCGACGGGGCCACCACCGTTGTCCCCGCGGTCTCCTCACCGTCGTCCCCCGTGTCCCCCCAGGCGCGGGTGAAGATCCTGGCGTCGCTGGTGACGCGGTTCGACGTCCCCGCCAAGGCCGAGGTGCTGGCGTTCGTGCTGGAGGACGCGCGGTCGCGCCTGGACCTGGCGCTGGCCTGGCTGTTCCAGGAGTACAACCGGCACCTGGCGCGCGGCGGCGCCGGAGACCTGCACCGCTACGACCAGTGTCTCGTGGGGCTGCTGGGGGGGCTGCACGACAAGCCCGACCAGAAGGACGGGTGGGGACAACCGGAGGGGATGGGGACGCTGGGGAGGGGACGGGGACACCAGGGATGGGATGGTGACACCAGGGATGGTGACACCAGGGATGTGATGGTGTCACCGGGGACGGGATGGGGACACTGGGATGGGATGGGGACACTGGGATGGATGGGATGGGATGGGATGGGATGGGATGGGATGGGATGGGATGGGATGGGATGGGGACACCAGGGGTGGGATGGGGACACCAGGGATGGGGGCACCAGGGATGGGATGGGGACACTGGGGGTGGGATGGGGACAACGAGAGGGGATGGGGACACTGGGAAGGGGATGGGGACACCAGGGGTGGGATGGGGGCACCGGGGATGGGATGGGGACACCAGGAATTGATGGGGACACCAGGGATGGGATGGGGACACCATGGGTGGGATGGGGGCACCAGGGATGGGGACACCAGGGGTGGGATGGGGACACCAGGGATGGGGGCACCAGGGATGGGATGGGGACACCAGGAATGGGGACACCAGGGGTGGGATGGGGACAATGAGAGGGGATGGGGACACCAGGGATGGGATGGGGACACCAGGGATGGGGGCACCAGGGAGGGGATGGGGACAACCAGAGGGGATGGGGACACTGGGGTAGGATGGTGACACCAGGGGTGGGATGGGGACACCAGGGATGGGGCCACCTGGGGTGGGATGGGGATACCAGGAATGGGATGGGGACACCAGGGATGGGGACAACGAGAGGGGATGGGGACACCAGGGGTGGGATGGGGACAACGAGAGGGGATGGGGACACCAGGGGTGGGATGGGGACACCAGGACGGGATGGGGACACTGGGGAGGGGATGGGGACACTGGGAAGGGGATGGGGAGCTCAGGAATGGGATGGGGACACCAAGGACAGAATGGTGACACCAGGGATGGGATGGGGACACCAGGGGTGGGATGGGGACACCAGGGGTGGGATGGGGACACCAGGGTTGGGATGGGGACAACGAGAGGGGATGGGGACACTGGGAAGGGGATGGGGACAACCAGAGGGGATGGGGACACCAGGGGTGGGATGGGGACACCAGGAATGGGATGGGGACAACGAGAGGGGATGGGGACACTGGGAAGGGGATGGGGACAACCAGAGGGGATGGGGACACCAGGACGGGATGGGGACACTGGGAAGGGGATGGGGATACCAGGGGTGGGATGGGGACAACGAGAGGGGATGGGGACACCAGGGAGGGGATGGGAGCACCAGGGGTGGGATGGGGACACCAGGAATGGGATGGAGACACCAAGAACAGAATGGTGACACTAGGGACGGGTTGGTGTCACCAGGGATGGGATGGGGACACCAGGGGTGGGATGGGGACACCAGGGATGGGACAGTGCCACCAGCCACTTTATGAGGCTCTGGAGAACCTTTGTGTTCTTGGGCCATGAATGTCCCTCCAGATGGTCCCCAGGGCTGCCCCGTGTGTGTCCCCACGTGGTGACATGCCCACATGGTGACATCCCCACGTGGTGACGTCCCTTTCCCGCAGGATCTTCACCAAGGTGGTGCTGGAGGCGCCGCTGATCACCGAGAGCGCGCTGGAGGTGATCCGCAAGTACTGCGAGGACGAGGTGAGGGGACGTGGGGACATGGGGACAAGCCAGACGCCGAATGGCAGGGATTGGAAGGGACCTCAGGGTCAAAATGGCGCCAAAATCACCTTAGGGCTCAAAATGGTGCCAGAATCACCTCAGGGTCAAAATGGCACCAGAATCACCTCAAAGATCAAAATGGCGCCAGAATCACCTCAGGCTCAAAATGGCGCCAGAATCACCTCAGGCTCAAAATGGCCCCAGAATCACCTCAGGGCTCAAAATGGCCCCAGAATCACCTCAGGGTCAAAATGGCGCCAGAATCACCTCAGGGCTCAAAATGGCGCCAGAATCACCTCAGGGTTCAAAATGGCGCCAAAATCACCTCAGGCTCAAAATGGCGCCACAACCACCTCAGGCTCAAAATGGTGCCAGAATCACCTCGGGGACAAAATAGTGACTCCAAGGGCACCAAATTGGGGAGTTTTAGCCTCGATTTCCTTATATACTGGAAGAAAATGTACAAAAAGTGACTAATGTGGGGATTATCGATAAACAGAGCGACCCCCAAACTGCCTCAAAATGGTGGCGCCAGAATCACCTCAGGGTCAAAATGGCGCCAGAATCACATCGGGGCTCAAAATGGCGCCAGAATCACCTCAGGGCTCAAAATGGCCCCAGAATCACCTCAGGACCCAAAATGGCGCCAGAATCACCTCAGGGCTCAAAATGGCACCAGAATCACCTCAGGGTTCAAAATGGCGCCAAAATCACCTCAGGCTCAAAATGGTGCCAGAATCACCTCAGGGACAAAATAGTGACTCCAAGGGCACCAAATTGGGGAGTTTTAGCCTCGATTTCCTTATATACTGGAAGAAAATGTACAAAAAGTGACTAATGTGGGGATTATCGATAAACAGAGCGACCCCCAAACTGCCTCAAAATGGTGGCGCCAGAATCACCTCAGGGTCAAAATGGCGCCAGAATCACCTCAGGGATGAAAATGGCGCCTGAATCACCTCAGGGTCAAAATGGCAGCCCCAGGGGCACCAAATTGGGGAGTTTTAGCCTCGATTTCCTTATATACTGGAAGAAAACATAGAAAAAGTGACTAATGTGGGGATTATCGATAAACAGAGCGACCCCCAAACTGCCTCAAAATGGCGGCGCCAGAATCATCTCAGGGTCAAAATGGCGCCAAATCACCTCAGGGCTCAAAGTGGCGCCAGAGTCACCTCAGGGATCAAAATGGCAGCCCCAGGGGCACCAAATTGGGGAGTTTTAGTCTTGATTACCTGATAGAATAGAAGAAAATATACAAAAAGTGAGTAACATGGGAATTATTGATACACAGAGCGACCCCCAAACTGCCTCAAAATGGCGGCGCCAGAATCACCTCAGGGCCAAAATGGCGCCAAATCACCTCAGGGCTCAAAGTGGCGCCAGAATCACCTCAGGGATCAAAATGGCAGCCCCAGGGGCACCAATTTTGGGCTTTTTCGCCTCAATACAACACTTTACGCTTGTTTTATTCATTAAATTTCTCCCCGGTGTCCCTCACTACCCCCCTAGAGCCGAACCTCCCTGGGCATGTCCACCCTTTGCGACCTGATCTTCAAGCGGCCATCGCGGCAATTCCAATACCTGCACGTCCTGCTGGACCTCAGCTCCCACGAGAAGGAGAAGGTGCGTGGGTGACGCCGCCGCCCTCGGGGACGCCGCTGTCCCCGTGTCCCCAAATGTCACCATGTCCCCACCATGTCACCATGTCCCCACCATGTCACCGTGTCCCCCCCAGGTCCGCCAGCAAGCCCTGCAGTTCATCAAGCGCATGTACGAGCGGGACCAGCTCCGTGAATACGTCGAGAAGTTCGCCTTCAATTATTTACAGCTCTTGGTTCATCCCAACCCGCCTTCGGTGCTTTTCGGGGCGGACAAGGACACGGGTGAGTTGTGGGAAGTGTTGGGGGGGGTGACACCTCAACACCTCCTGGGGACATTCCCATTGACCACCGTGGGGACATCCTGGGTGTGACATGGCTGGGGACATTCCCATTGACCACTGTGGGGACATCTTGGGTGTGACATGGCTGGGGACATTCCCATTGACCACTGTGGGGACATCTTGGGTGTGACATGGCTGGGGACAGTCCCATTGACCACCATGGGGACATCCTGGGTGTGACATGGCTGGGGACAGTCCCATTGACCACCATGGGGACATCTTGGGTGTGACATGGCTGGGGACATTCCCATTGACCACTGTGGGGACATCTTGGGTGTGACATGGCTGGGGACATTCCCATTGACCACCGTGGGGACATCCTGGGTGTGACATGGCTGGGGACAGTCCCGTTGACCACTGTGGGGACATCCTGGAGTGTGACATGGCTGGGGACAGTCCCATTGACCACCGTGGGGACATCCTGGGTGTGACATGGCTGGGGACAGTCCCATTGACCACTGTGGGGACATCCTGGGTGTGACATGGCTGGGGACATTCCCATTGACCACCGTGGGGACATGGGGACATCCTGGGGTGTGACATGTCCCACTGACCACCATGGGGACATGGGGACATCCTGGGTGTGACATGGCTGGGGACAGTCCCATTGACCACTGTGGGGACATGGGGACATCCTGGGGTGTGACGTGTCCCATTGACCACTGTGGGGACATGGGGACATCCTGGGGTGTGACATGTCCCACTGACCACCGTGGGGACATGGGGACATCCTGGGTGTGACATGGCTGGGGACAGTCCCATTGACCACCGTGGGGACATCCTGGGTGTGACATGGCTGGGGACAGTCCCATTGACCACTGTGGGGACATCTTGGGTGTGACATGGCTGGGGACAGTCCCATTGACCACCATGGTGACATGAGACCTCTCTGGGGTGTGACATGGCTGGGGACAGTCCCATTGACCACTGTGGGGACATCTTGGGTGTGACATGGCTGGGGACAGTCCCATTGAGCGCTGTGGGGACATCCTGGGTGTGACATGGCTGGGGACATTCCCATTGACCACTGTGGGGACATCTTGGGTGTGACATGGCTGGGGACATTCCCATTGAGCGCTGTGGGGACATCTTGGGTGTGACATGGCTGGGGACATTCCCATTGACCACTGTGGGGACATCCTGGGTGTGACATGGCTGGGGACATTCCCATTGACCACTGTGGGGACATCTTGGGTGTGACATGGCTGGGGACATTCCCATTGACCACCATGGGGACATCTTGGGTGTGACATGGCTGGGGACAGTCCCATTGACCACCGTGGGGACATGGGGACATCCTGGAGTGTGACATGGCTGGGGACAGTCCCATTGACCACCATGGGGACATGGGGACATCCTGGAGTGTGACATGGCTGGGGACATTCCCATTGACCACTGTGGGGACATCCTGGTGTGACATGGCTGGGGACAGTCCCATTGACCACCATGGGGACATGGGGACATCCTGGGGTGTGACATGTCCCACTGACCACCGTGGGGACATGGGGACATCCTGGGTGTGACATGGCTGGGGACAGTCCCATTGAGCGCTGTGGGGACATGAGATCTCCCTGGGGTGTGACATGGCTGGGGACAGTCCCATTGACCACCGTGGGGACACCCTGGGTGTGACATGGCTGGGGACATTCCCATTGACCACTGTGGGGACATCCTGGGGTGTGACATGTCCCATTGACCACCATGGGGACATGGGGACATCCTGGGGTGTGACATGGCTGGGGACAGTCCCATTGACCCCTGTGGGGACATCTTGGGTGTGACATGGCTGGGGACAGTCCCATTGACCACCGTGGGGACATGGGGACATCCTGGAGTGTGACATGTCCCATTGACCACCGTGGGGACATGGGGACATCCTGGGGTGTGACATGTCCCATTGACCACCGTGGGGACATGGGGACATCCTGGGTGTGACACTTTGTGACAGAGGTGGCGGCGCCGTGGACCGAGGAGACCATCAAGCAATGTCTCTACCTGTACCTGGCGCTGTTGCCGCTCAACCACAAGCTGATCCACGAGCTGGCGTCCGTCTACACCGAAGCCATCGCCGACATCAAACGCACCGTCCTGCGCGTCATCGAGCACCCGGTGAGCCCGGCGAGGGGACACGATGGGTGACACGGCGGGGGACGCGGTGACAACGGCGGTTGTACCGTAGATCCGCGGCATGGGGATGAACTCGCCCGAGTTGCTGTTGCTGGTGGAGAATTGTCCCAAAGGAGCCGAGACGCTGGTGACGCGGTGTCTGCACAGCCTGACGGACAAGGGTAAGGGACGTGGGGACAGCGGGGACACCGCGGTGGCCGGCGGTGACGTGTCACCCGTCTCCTGGTAGTGCCACCATCGCCCGAGCTGGTGAAGAGGGTCCGGGATCTTTATCACAAGCGGCTTCCAGACGTGAGGTTCCTCATCCCCGTCCTCAACGGGTTGGAGAAGGTGGGTGTCCCCTCCGCCGGTGTCACCGTGTCCCCTCCCGGCGTGTGTCACCAAACGTCACTGAGCGCCGCTGTTTTGGGTGCAGAAAGAGGTGATTCAGGCGCTGCCCAAGCTCATCAAGCTCAACCCCATCGTGGTCAAGGAGGTTTTCAACAGGCTGCTGGGGACACAGCACGGTAGGGGACAGCGTGGGGACATGGGGCTTCCTGAGGGGGGGACGGCGCTGGGGACAGTCCCAGTGAGCGCTGTGGGGACGTCTTGGGTGGGACATGGCTGGGGACATTCCCATTGAGCGCTGTGGGGACATCCTGGGTGTGACATGGCTGGGGACAGTCCCATTGACCACTATGGGGACATCTTGGGTGTGACATGGCTGGGGACAGTCCCATTGACCACCGTGGGGACATCCTGGGTGTGACATGGCTGGGGACAGTCCCATTGACCACTGTGGGGACATCTTGGGTGTGACATGGCTGGGGACAGTCCCATTGACCACCGTGGGGACATCCTGGGTGTGACATGGCTGGGGACAGTCCCATTGAGCGCTGTGGGGACATCTTGGGTGTGACATGGCTGGGGACAGTCCCATTGACCACTGTGGGGACATCTTGGGTGTGACATGGCTGGGGACAGTCCCATTGACCACCGTGGGGACATCTTGGGTGTGACATGGCTGGGGACAGTCCCATTGACCACCATGGTGACATGAGACCTCCCTGGGGTGTGACATGGCTGGGGACAGTCCCATTGACCACTATGGGGACATCTTGGGTGTGACATGGCTGGGGACATTCCCATTGACCACCATGGTGACATGGGGACATCCTGGGGTGTGACATGTCCCATTGACCCCTGTGGGGACATCCTGGTTGTGCCATCACTGGGGACAGTCCCATTGACCACCATGGTGACATGGGGACATCCTGGGGTGTGACATGTCCCATTGACCGCTGTGGGGACATCCTGGGTGCGACATCACTGGGGACAGTCCCATTGACCACTATGGAGACATGGGCACATCCTGGGGTGTGACATGTCCCATTGACCCCTGTGGGGACATCCTGGGTGTGCCATCACTGGGGACATTCCCATTGACCACCGTGGTGACATGAGACCTCCCTGGGGTGTGACATCACTGGGGACATTCCCATTGACCACTATGGGGACATCTTGGGTGTGACATGGCTGGGGACATTCCCATTGACCACCATGGTGACATGGGGACATCCTGGGGTGTGACATGTCCCATTGACCCCTGTGGGGACACCCTGGGTGTGACATCACTGGGGACATTCCCATTGACCACTGTGGGAACACGGGGACCTCCTGGCATTTGACATCACTGGGGACATTCCCATTGACCACCATGGGGACATGGGGACATCCTGGGTGTGACATGGCTGGGGACAGTCCCATTGACCCCTGCGGGGACATCTTGGTTGTGCCATTACTGGGGACATTCCCATTGGCCACTGTGGGGACATGGGGACATCCTGGGGTGTGACATGTCCCATTGACCCCTGTGGGGACATCCTGGTTGTGGCATCACTGGGGACATTCCCATTGACCACTGTGGGGACACGGGGACCTCCTGGCATTTGACATCACTGGGGACATTCCCATTGACCACCATGGGGACATGGGGACATCCTGGAGTGTGACATGGCTGGGGACAGTCCCATTGACCCCTGCGGGGACATCTTGGTTGTGCCATTACTGGGGACATTCCCATTGACCACTGTGGGAACACGGGGACCTCCTGGCATTTGACATCACTGGGGACATTCCCATTGACCACCATGGTGACATGGGGACATCCTGGGGTGTGACATGTCCCATTGACCGCTGTGGGGACATCCTGGTTGTGCCATCACCGGGGACATTCCCATTGACCACTGCGGGGACATCCTGGTTGTGCCATCACCGGGGACATTCCCATTGACCACTGTGGGGACATCCTGGTTGTGCCATCACCGGGGACATTCCCATTGCCCCCATTGTGGCCACGGGGCCATCCTGAGCTGTGCCACGCTCCATGTCACCTCCCAGGCGGTGTCTTCAAGTCCCCATTGACCCCCCATGGCCACCCGTGTGTCCCCAAATGCCACCGCGTCCCCTGACCCCGCAGGTGACGGCTCCTCGGCCGTGTCCCCGCTGAGCCCGGGCGAGCTGCTGGTTGCGCTTCACAACATCGACTCCTCCAAGTGCGACATGAAATCCATCATCAAAGGTGGGTGACGAGGTGACAACGGGGGACATCCTGAGCCACACGGTGACGACGGGGAGGTGACAACGCTGTCCCCGCAGCCACCAACCTGTGCTTCGCCGAGCGCAACGTCTACACGTCGGAGGTGCTGGCGGTGGTGCTGCAGCAGCTCATGGAGCTCAGCCCGCTCCCCGTGCTGCTCATGCGTACGGTCATCCAGGCGTTGGCCATGTACCCGCGTCTCGGCGGCTTCGTCACCAACATCCTGCAGCGCCTCATCATGAAACAGGTCCGTCTGTCTGTCCATCCCTTTGTCTGTCCATCCATCCATCCATCCATCCATCCATCCATCCATCCATCCCTCTGTCCCTTGGGTTTGGGTTTGGTGGCTCTAGGAGGTCCCAGACACTCATGGTGCCCACATCTGGGTGGCTTCATCACCAACATCTTGTAGCACCTCATCATGAAACACGTCCGTTTGTCTGTCCATCCCTTGGTCTGTCTGTCCATCCCTTTGTCCGTCCATCCATCCATCCATCCATCCATCCATTCATCCATCCATCCCTCTGTCCCTTGGGTTTGGTGGCTCTAGGAGGTCCCAGACCCTCATGGTGCCCACATCTGGGTGGCTTCATCACCAACATCTTGTAGCACCTCATCATGAAACACGTCCGTTTGTCTGTCCATCCCTTGGTCTGTCTGTCCATGCCTTTGTCTGTCCATCCATCCATCCATCCATCCATCCATCCATCCATCCATCCCTCTGTCCCTTGGGTTTGGGTTTGGTGGCTCTAGGAGGTTCCAGACCCTCATGGTGCCCACATCTGGGTGGCTTCATCACCAACATCTTGTAGCACCTCATCATGAAACACGTCCGTTTGTCTGTCCATCCGTTTGGCTGGCTGTCCATCCCTTTGTCTGTCACTCCATCGGGATGTCTGTCTGTCCCTCAGGGGGTTGGGTGTCCATTGGGGTTGGGTTTGGTGGCTCTAGGAGGTCCCAGACCCTCATTGTACCCACATCTGGGTGGCTTCATCACCAACATCCTGCAATACCTCATCATGAAACAGGTCCGTCTGTCTGTCCGTCTGGCTGTCCAGATGGTTGGTTGGCCTTCAGGGCGTCCATTGGGTTTGGGTTTGGTGGCTCTAGGAGGTCCCAGACCCTCATTGTACCCACATCTGGGTGGCTTCATCACCAACATCTTGTAGCACCTCATCATGAAACACGTCCGTTTGTCTGTCCATCCCTTGGTCTGTCTGTCCATCCCTTTGTCCATCCATCCATCCATCCATCCATCCATCCATCCATCCATCCATCCCTCTGTCCCTTGGGTTTGGGTTTGGTGGCTCTAGGAGGTCCCAGACCCTCATTGTACCCACATCTGGGTGGCTTCATCACCAACATCCTGCAGCGCCTCATCATGAAACAGGTCCGTCTGTCTGTCCATCCCTTTGTCTGTCACTCCATCGGGATGTCTGTCTGTCCCTCAGGGGGTTGGGTGTCCATTGGGGTTGGGTTTGGTGGCTCTAGGGGGTTCCAGACCCTCATGGTGCCCACATCTGGGTGGCTTCGTCGCCAACATCCTGCAGCACCTCATCATGAAACAGGTCCGTCTGTCTGTCCATCCCTTGGTCTGTTTGTCCGTCCATCCCTTTGTCTGTCTGTCTGTCCATCCATCCCTCTGTCCCTTGGGTTTGGTGGCTCTAGGAGGTTCCAGACCCTCATTGTACCCACATCTGGGCGGCTTCATCACCAACACCTTGTAGCACCTCATCATGAAACACGTCCGTCTGTCTGTCCATCCATCCAGATGTCTCTCTGGCCATCTGTCTGTCCCCATGTCCGTCTGTCTGACCCCACGTCCATCTGTCTGACCCCCCCGTGCCCCCCCAGGTCTGGAAATACCCCAAAGTGTGGGGGGGCTCCATCACCTGCTGTCCCTTGGGGGGGTGTCTGTCTGTCTGTCCATCCCCAGGGGGGTCTGGCTGTCCCTGTGTCTGTCCCTCTGTCCCCCTGTCCATCTGTCTGACCCCCCCGTGCCCCCCCCAGGTCTGGAAATACCCCAAAGTGTGGGGGGGGCTCCATCACCTGCTGTCCCTTGGGGGGGTGTCTGTCTGTCTGTCCATCCCCAGGGGGGTCTGGCTGTCCCCATGTCCATCTGTCTGACCCCACGTCCATCTGTCTGACCCCCCCGTACCCCCCCCAGGTCTGGAAATACCCCAAAGTGTGGGGGGGGCTCCATCACATGCTGTCCCTTGGGGGGGTGTCTGTCTGTCTGTCCATCCCCAGGGGGGTCTGGCTGTCCCTGTGTCCATCTGTCTGACCCCACGTCCATCTGTCTGACCCCCCCGTGCCCCCCCAGGTCTGGAAATACCCCAAAGTGTGGGGGGGGCTCCATCACCTGCTGTCCCTTGGGGGGGTGTCTGTCTGTCTGTCCATCCCCAGGGGGGTCTGGCTGTCCCCATGTCCATCTGTCTGACCCCACGTCCGTCTGTCTGACCCCCCCGTGCCCCCCCCAGGTCTGGAAATACCCCAAAGTGGGGGGGGGGGCTCCATCACCTTCTGTCCCCTTGGCTGTCCCTGTGTCTGTCTGTCTGTCCCAAGGGGGGTCTGGCTGTCCCTGTGTCCATCTGTCTGTCCCCATGTCCATCTGTCTGACCCCACGTCCGTCTGTCTGACCCCCCCGTGCCCCCCCCAGGTCTGGAAATACCCCAAAGTGTGGGGGGGCTCCATCACCTGCTGTCCCTTGGGGGGGTGTCTGTCCCCTTGGCTGTCCCTGTGTCTGTCCGTCTGTCCCCAGGGGGGTCTGGCTGTCCCCATGTCCATCTGTCTGACCCCCCGTCCATCTATCTGACCCCCCCGTGCCCCCCCCAGGTCTGGAAATACCCCAAGGTGTGGGAGGGCTGTACCAAGTGCTGTCCCTTGGGGGGGTATCTGTCCCCATAGCTGTCCCTGTGTCTGTCTCTCTTCCCCCATGTCTGTCTGTCTGACCCCATGTCCGTCTGTCTGACCCCCCCCCAGGTCTGGAAATACCCCAAAGTCTGGGAAGGCTTCATCAAATGCTGCCAACGCACCAAACCCCAATCGTTCCCGGTGGTCCTCCAGTTGCCCCCCCCCCAACTCGCCGCCGTATTCGACAAGTGCCCGGAGCTCCGCGAGCCGCTTCTCAACCACGTCCGCGCCCTCACCCCCCACCAGGTGACCCCCCCAAATTAACCCCAGCTTGGGGGGGGGGGGGATACGGCACCCCCAGACCCCCCCGATGACGCTATGGGGGTGTTTGTGTCCCCCCCCCCCGCAGCAAGCGCACATCCCGCTGT
This sequence comes from Streptopelia decaocto, assembly GCF_964273445.1. Classification (NCBI taxonomy): domain Eukaryota; kingdom Metazoa; phylum Chordata; class Aves; order Columbiformes; family Columbidae; genus Streptopelia; species Streptopelia decaocto. The sequence continues at coordinate 39,160 of NW_028116255.1, forward strand.
CCACCATGGCCATCCTGGAGGCCACCGCGCGCCACGAGGGCCCCCCCGCGGAGGTACGGGGGGGGTTTGGGGGGGTCACTGTGTCCCCAATGTCCCCCCGTGTCCCCAGTGTCCACCCGTGTCCCCAGTGTCCACCACAAGGGGTTTTGGGGGGGTCACAATGTCCTCCAGTGTCCACCCCAGGGGGTTTTGGGGGGGTCACCATGTCCCCAGTGTCCACCCCATGGTGTTTTGGGGGGGTCACCATGTCCCCAATGTCCCCCCATGTCCCCAGTGTCCACCACAGGGGTTTTGGGGGGTCTCCATGTCCACAGTGTCCCCCCATGTCCCCAGTGTCCACCCCAGTGGGTTTTGGGGGGGGTCACCATGTCCCCAATGTCCCCCCATGTCCCCAGTGTCCACCCTGGGGGTTTGGGGGGGTCACCATGTCCTCAGTGTCCCCCCATGTCCCCAGTGTCCACTACAGGGGATTTGGGGGGGTCACCATGTCCCCAATGTCCACCCCAGTGGGTTTGGGGGGGTCACCATGTCCCCAATGTCCACCCCAGTGGGTTTTGGGGGGGTCACCATGTCCTCAGTATCCCCCCATGTCCCCAATGTCCCCCCATGTCCCCAATGCCCCCCCCGTCCCCCCAGGACAAGCCCCCGAAGCGCCCGAGCGAGGACGAGCCGAAGGGGAAGGGGGGGACCCCCCCAATTCCGGGGGGCGCTCCCACTGCTCCCCCCCCCACTTCCGAGTCGCCCCCCGACCTCGAGCCCCCCCCCATCTTCATCAGCGTCCCCGAGGATGAGGAGAGCTCGGGGGGGGCCGGGTCCCCCCCAGACGCCACCTTGGACCCCCCCACTGCCCCCCCAAAGGTATGAAACCCCCCCCCTTGTGCCCCCTATTTTTGGGGGGGGAGGCATTTCTAACCCCCCCCCCCCCCCTTTCCATCTCCAGGACCCCCCCACCAGCACCGACCCCCCCGCAGCGGGGCCCCCCCCGGCCGACGCAGCCCCCAGCAGCCCCCCCTCCTCAGAGCCGCCCCCCCCCGGCACCCAAAGCCCCGAGGTGCCCCCGGTGGGGGTCCCCGATGCCCCCCCGGGACCAGCGGACGCTTGAGGGGGGATGGTGGGTGGCCCCCCCCCACCCCAGGGTGCTGGGGGGGTGGGGGGGGCGGTTCGGTGGGTGCCCCCCCCCCCCGCCCGGTGTGCCGTGCTCAATAAAGGTGATGGAGCAGCTCTGGGGCTGTGGCTGCTTTGGGGGGGGCCCTGAAGGGGGCGTGGCCTCGGGGATGAGGGCGTGGCCTCATGGGATGGGGGTGTGGCCGGGGCCTCAAGGGGGTGGAGCGGGAGCTGGGAATCAATTGCTGGGGGCGTGGTTTCAGTGGGGCGTGGCCTCGAGGGGGCGTGGCTTCAGGGGGCATGGCCTGAAGGGCGGGTTGCCGAGGGGGCGTGGCCTGGAGGGGGTGCGGCCTCAAGGGGGGGCGTTGTCGAGGGGGCGTGGCTTTTTCAGGGGGTGATACTGAGGGGGCGTGGCTTCACGGGGCAGGGCCTGAAGGGCGTGTTGCCGAGGGGGCGTGGCCTGAAGGGGGTGTGTTGTCTAGGGGGCGTGGCTTTTGAGGGGGGTGATATTGAGGGGGCGAGGCTTCAAGGGGGCGTGGCTTCATGGGGCATGGCCTGAAGGGCGGGTTGCCGAGGGGGCGTGGCCTGGAGGGGGTGCGGCCTCAAGGGGGGCGTTGTCGAGGGGGCGTGGCTTTTTCAGGGGGTGATACTGAGGGGGCGTGGCTTCAAGGGGGCGTGGCTTCACGGGGCAGGGCCTGAAGGGCGTGTTGCCGAGGGGGCGTGGCCTGAAGGGGATGTGTTGTCTAGGGGGCGTGGCTTTTCGAGGGGGTGATATTGAGGGGGCGTGGCTTAAAGGGGGCGTGGCTTCACGGGGCATGGCCTGAAGGGCGTGTTGCCGAGGGGGCGTGGCCTGAAGGGGGTGCGGCCTCAAGGGGGCGTCGTCTAGGGCGCGTGGCTTCACGGGGGCGTGGCCTGAAGGGAGTGTTGCCAGGGGGCGTGGCCTGAAGGGGGTGCGGCCTCGAGGGGGCGTGGCTTTTCAAGGGCCGTGACCTCAAGGGTGTGGCGGCGATGGGGCGTGGCCTCAAGTGGGTGCTACCAGGGCGTGGCCTCAAGGGGGCGCGGCCTCAAATCGCCTATTGCCCAGGGGGGCGTGGCCTCAACCCGGGTATTGCCGAGGGGGCGTGGCCACGCGTGACTCAGCGCGTTGCCATGGCAGCAGCGGCAGCCGCTGTGTCGCTTCCGGCGGGCGGTGACGCCCTTCCGGCGGGAAGATGGCGGCGGCGCCCCCGGGCCCGGCCGAGGGTCCCGCGTCGCTCCCGGCGCAGCCGCTGGAGCTCAAGAGCCAGTTCCGCACCCGCGAAGGCTCCTACCGGCTGCTGGGCCCCGAGCCCCGGCCCCGCGCCGGCCCCGCCGCCGCCCCCGGGCCCTCCCCGCCCGCCGCCCCGGGCTCCGCCGCCCCGGGTCCGGCCGCGCTGCCGCCGGTTCGCTTGTCCATGGTGCGCTTGGCGCTGCCGCCCGCCGAGGAAGCGGGGAGCCCGGCGGAGCGCAGCCGCGTCTGCTTCAACCTGGGCCGGGAGCTTTATTTCTACGGAGGGGCCGGCGCCGGGGCGCGCGGGAACCGGCGGGTAACGGGGGAAACGGGGGCGGGGACATTGCGGGGGGGCGGGGCCTGGGGAGCCGGGGGGGCGGGGCCGGGGGAACCGGGGGGGCGGGGCCATTGCGGGGGGGGGCGGGGCCATTGCGGGGGGGCGGGGCCTGGGGAACCGGGGAGGCGGGGACATTACGGGGGGGCGGGGCCTGGGGGAAACGGCGAGGCGGGGACATTATGGGGGGCGGGGCCGAGGGGGGTGGGGGGCGGGGCCGGGGGGTGGGGGGCGGGGCCGGGGGAACCGGGGGGGGCGGGGATAATACGGGGGGGGTGGGGCGGGGAGAATCGGGGGGGCGGGGCCGGGGGACCCGGGGGGCGCGGACATTACCGGGGGGCGGGGCCGGGGGAACCGGGGGGCGGGGACATTACGGGGGGGCGGGGCCGGGGGAACCGGGGGGCGGGGACATTACGGGGGGCGGGGGCGGGGCCGGGGGGGCGGGGCTTGTAACGGTGGCAGCAGAGCCCCCAGGGTCTGGCACTAATGGGGACAGTGGGGACGGTGACACTGGGGACAGTGATGGGGACGGTGGGGATGGGGATGGTGACCCAGAGCCCCCATGGGGACAATGGGGACATTAACAGTGACCCCAGAGCCCCCAGGAGCTCATGGGGACAATGGGGACACTGGGGACAGTGACCCAGAAACTCATGGGGATGATGGTGACAGTGACACTGGGGACAGGGACAGTGACCCAGGAGCTCATGGGGACAATGGTGACACTGGGGACAGGGACAGTGATTCCAGAGCCCCCAGGAGCTCATGGGGACAGTAATGGTGACCCCAGAATCTGTCACTATCAGGGATGATGGTGACACTGGGGACATTAATGGTAACCCCAGAGCCCCCAGGAGCTCTTGGGGACAATGGTGACGGTAACAATGGTGACAGGGACAGTGACCCAGGATCTTATGGGGACAATAGTGGCACTGGGGACATTAATGGTGACCCCAGAGCCCTCAGGAGCTCATGGGGACAGTGGTGACACTGGGGACAGTAATGGTGACCCCAGAATCTGTCACTATCAGGGATGATGGTGACACTGGGGACATTAATGGTGACCCCAGAGCCCCCAGGAGCTCATGGGGACAATGGTGACGGTAACAATGGTGACAGGGACAATGACCCAGGATCTTATGGGGACAATGGTGGCACTGGGGACATTAATGGTGACCCCAGAGCCCCCAGGATCTGTCACTGATGGGGACAATGATGACACCGGGGACATGAATGGTGACCCCAGGAGCTCATGGGGACAATGGGGACATTAACAGTGACCCCAGAGCCCCCAGGATCTGTCACTAACAGGGACAATGGTGACACTGGGGACAGGGACAGTGACCCCAGAGCCCCCAGGAGCTCATGGGGACAATGGGGACACTGGGGACAGTAATGGTGACCCCAGAATCTGTCACTAACGGGGATGATGGTGGCACTGGGGACATTAATGGTGACCCCAGAGCCCTCAGGAGCTCATGGGGACAATGGTGACACTGGGGACATTAATGGTGACCCCAGAGCCCCCAGGAGCTCATGGGGACAATGGTGACGGTAACAATGGTGACAGGGACAGTGACCCAGGATCTTATGGGGACAGTGGTGGCACTGGGGACATTAATGGTGACCCCAGAGCCCCCAGAATCTGTCACTAACAGCGATGCTGGTGACACTGGGGACATTAATGGTGACCCCAGAGCCCTCAGGAGCTCATGGGGACAATAGTGACGGTAACACCGGTGACAGAGACAATGACCCAGGATCTTATGGGGACAATGGTGGCACTGGGGACATTAATGGTGACCCCCAGCATGTCCCATGTGTATCTACGTCCCCTATGGTGACACCCCCGTGTCCCCGCAGTCCCTGGACCTCCACAAACCCATCGACAAGCGCATCTACAAGGGCACGCAGCCCACCTGCCACGATTTCAACCAGTTCTGCGCCGGCGCCGCCACCATCCCGCTGCTCGTCGGCTTCTCCGCCGGCCAGGTCCAGCGCCTCGACCTCGCCAGGAAGGACGCCGGCAAGCTCTTCAACGAGGAGGTTTATGTCCAATATATTCAATATCTTCAATATATTCATCAATCATTAGGATGAGGGATCAAGCAGTTTGCTGACGGCACCAAAAAGGGAGGAGTAGGTGGTTTTGGTGGCGCCATTTTGAGCCCTGAGGTGATTCGGGCGCCATTTTGTCCCTGAGGTGATTTGGCGCCATTTTGTCCCTGAGGTGATTTGGCGCCATTTTGTCCCTGAGGTGATTTGACGCCATTTTGATCCTGAGGTGATTTTTGTTCCATTTTTGAGCCCTGAGGTGATTTTTCTTCCATTTTTGAGCCCTAAAGTGATTCTGGTGTTGCCATTTTGACCCTGAGGTGATTCTGGTGGTGCCAGTTTGTCCCTGAGGTGATTTGGCGCCATTTTGTCCCTGAGGTGATTCAGGCGCCATTTTGAGCCCCGAGGTGATTTTTCTTCCATTTTTGAGCCCTGAGGTGATTTTTCTTCCATTTTTGAACCCTGAGGTGACTCTGGTGTTGCCACTTTGAGCCCTGAGGTGATTCTGGCGCCATTTTGTCCCTGAGGTGATTTTTGTTCCATTTTTGAGCCCTGAGGTGATTTTTGTTCCATTTTTGAGCCCTGAAGTGACTCTGGTGTTGCCAGTTTGTCCCTGAGGTGATTTGGCGCCATTTTGAGCCCTGAGGTGATTTTTGTTCCATTTTTGAACCCTAAGGTGACTCTGGTGTTGCCACTTTGAGCCTGAGGTGATTCTGGCGCCATTTTGAGCCCTGAGGTGATTTTTGTTCCATTTTGGAGCCCTGAGGTGATTTTTGTTCCATTTTTGAGCCCTGAGGTGATTTTTCTTCCATTTTTGAGCCCTAAAGTGATTCTGGTGTTGCCATTTTGACCCTGAGGTGATTCTGGTGTTGCCATTTTGTCCCTGAGGTGATTTGGCGCCATTTTGTCCCTGAGGTGATTTGGCGCCATTTTGACCCTGAGGTGATTTTTGTTCCGTTTTTGAGCCCTGAGGTGATTTTTCTTCCATTTTTGAGCCCTAAAGTGATTCTGGTGTTGCCATTTTGACCCTGAGGTGATACTGGTGTTGCCAGTTTGTCCCTGAGGTGATTTGGCGCCATTTTGACCCTGAGGTGATTCAGGCGCCATTTTGAGCCCTGAGGTGATTTTTCTTCCATTTTTGAGCCCTGAGGTGATTTTTCTTCCATTTTTGAGCCCTGAGGTGACTCTGGTGTTGCCACTTTGAGCCCTGAGGTGATTTCGGGGCCATTTTGTCCCTGAGGTGATTTGGCGCCATTTTGACCCTGAGGTGATTCTGGCGCCATTTTGATCCTGAGGTGATTTTTGTTCCATTTTTGAGCCCTGAGGTGATTTTTCTTCCATTTTTGAGCCCTAAAGTGATTCTGGTGTTGCCATTTTGACCCTGAGGTGATTCTGGTGTTGCCAGTTTGTCCCTGAGGTGATTTGGCGCCATTTTGTCCCTGAGGTGATTCAGGCGCCATTTTGAGCCCTGAGGTGATTTTTGTTCCATTTTTGAGCCCTGAGGTGATTTTTCTTCCATTTTTGAACCCTGAGGTGACTCTCGTGTTGCCACTTTGAGCCCTGAGGTGATTCTGGCGCCATTTTGACCCTGAGGTGATTCTGGGGCCATTTTGAGGCAGTTTGGGGGTCGCTCTGTTTAACGATAATTCCCACTTTAGTCACTTTTTGTACATTTTCTTCCATTATATAATTAAATCAAGGCTAAAACTCCCCAATTTGGTGCCCCTGGAGCCCCCATTTTGACCCTGAGGTGATTCGGGCGCCATTTTGAGCCCTGAGGTGATTTGGCGTTGGCGCCATTTTGACCCTGAGGTGATTTTTGTTCCATTTTTGAGCCATAAAGTGATTCTGGTGTTGCCACTTTGAGCCTGAGGGTGATTTGGCGCCATTTTGACCCTGAGGTGATTCTGGCACCATTTTGAGCCCTGAGGTGATTTTTGTTCCATTTTGATCCCTGAGGTGATTTTTCTTCCATTTTTGAACCCTGAGGTGACTCTGGTGTTGCCACTTTGAGCCCTGAGGTGATTTGACGCCATTTTGAGCCCTGAGATGATTTTTGTTTCATTTTTGAGCCCTGAGGTGATTTTTCTTCCATTTTTGAGCCCTAAAGTGATTCTGGTGTTGCCATTTTGACCCTGAGTGATTTCCCCCCTTTTCTCCCCCCCCCCTTTTCTCCCCCCCCCTTTTCTCCCCCCCCCTTTTCTCCCCCCCCCTTTTCTCCCCCCCCTTTTCTCCCCCCCCCCCTTTTCTCCCCCCCCTTTTCTCCCCCCCCCTTTTCTCCCCCCCCTTTTCTCCCCCCCCCTTTTCTCCCCCCCCCCCTTTTCTCCCCCCCCCTTTTCTCCCCCTCCCTTTTCTCCCCCC
>NW_028116254.1:0-40242 GCF_964273445.1 Streptopelia decaocto
AAAATTTTTAAGGGACTTTGAAAAAATTTCAACTGGAATTTTAGCCATTTTGTTACGTGAAATTGTAAACATGTGGACATGGATTTTGAAAATTCTAGAGAGAATTTTAAAAAGCTTCAACAGAATTTCAACAATTTTGAGAGGGATTTGAAAAGTTTCAATGGGAATGGGAAGAATTGGGACAAAAATTGGAAAATTTTTAAGGGACTTTGAAAAAATTTCAACTGGAATTTTAGCCATTTTTTTACGTGAAATTGTAAACATGTGGACATGGATTTTGAAAATTCTAGAGAGAATTTTAAAAGCTTCAAGAGAATTTCAACAATTTTGAGAGGGATTTGAAAAGTTTCAATGGGAATGGGAAGAATTGGGACAAAAATTGGAAAATTTTTAAGGGACTTGGAAAAAATTTCAACTGGAATTTTAGCCATTTTTTTATGTGAAATTGTAAACATGTGGACATGGATTTTGAAAATTCTAGAGAGAATTTTAAAAGCTTCAAGAGAATTTCAACAATTTTGAGAGGGATTTGAAAAGTTTCAATGGGAATGGGAAGAATTGGGACAAAAATTGGAAAATTTTTAAGGGACTTTGAAAAAATTTCAACTGGAATTTTAGCCATTTTTTTATGTGAAATTGTAAACATGTGGACATGGATTTTGAAAATTCTAGAGAGAATTTTAAAAGCTTCAAGAGAATTTCAACAATTTTGAGAGGGATTTGAAAAGTTTCAATGGGAATGGGAAGAATTGGGACAAAAATTGGAAAACTTTTAAGGGACTTTGAAAAATTTCAACTGGAATTTTAGCCATTTTTTGACGTGAAATTGTAAACATGTGGACATGGATTTTGAAAATTCTAGAGAGAATTTTAAAAGCTTCAAGAGAATTTCAACAATTTTGAGAGGGATTTGAAAAGTTTCAATGGGAATGGGAAGAATTGGGACAAAAATTGGAAAATTTTTAAGGGACTTTGAAAAAATTTCAACTGGAATTTTAGCCATTTTTTGACGTGAAATTGTAAACATGTGGCCACGGATTTTGAAAATTCTAGAGAGAATTTTAAAAGCTTCAACAGAATTTCAACAATTTTGAGAGGGATTTGAAAAGTTTCAATGGGAATGGGAAGAATTGGGACAAAAATTGGAAAATTTTTAAGGGACTTTGAAAAAAATTTCAACTGGAATTTTAGCCATTTTTTTATGTGAAATTGTAAACATGTGGACATGGATTTTGAAAATTCTAGAGAGAATTTTAAAAGCTTCAACAGAATTTCAACAATTTTGAGAGAGATTTGAAAAGTTTCAATGGGAATGGGAAGAATTGGGACAAAAATTGGAAAATTTTTAAGGGACTTGGAAAAAATTTCAACTGGAATTTTAGCCATTTTTTGACGTGAAATTGTAAACATGTGGCCATGGATTTTGAAAATTCTAGAGAGAATTTTAAAAGCTTCAACAGAATTTCAACAATTTTGAGAGGGATTTGGAAAGTTTCAATGGGAATGGGAAGAATTGGGACAAAAATTGGAAAATTTTTAAGGGACTTGGAAAAAATTTCAACTGGAATTTTAGCCATTTTTTGACGTGAAATTGTAAACATGTGGACATGGATTTTGAAAATTCTAGAGAGAATTTTAAAAGCTTCAAGAGAATTTCAACAATTTTGAGAGGGATTTGAAAAGTTTCAATGGGAATGGAAAGAATTGGGACAAAAATTGGAAAATTTTTAAGGGACTTTGAAAAAATTTCAACTGGAATTTTAGCCATTTTTTGACGTGAAATTGTAAACATGTGGACATGGATTTTGAAAATTCTAGAGAGAATTTTAAAAGCTTTAACAGAATTTCTACAATTTGAGAGGGATTTGAAAAGTTTCAATGGGAATGGGAAGAATTGGGACAAAAATTGGAAAATTGTTAAGGGACTTTGAAAAAATTTCAACTGGAATTTTAGCCATTTTTTGACGTGAAATTGTAAACATGTGGACATGGATTTTGAAAATTCTAGAGAGAATTTTAAAAGCTTCAACAGAATTTCAACAATTTTGAGAGGGATTTGAAAAGTTTCAATGGGAATGGGAAGAATTGGGACAAAAATTGGAAAATTTTTAAGGGACTTTGAAAAAATTTCAACTGGAATTTTAGCCATTTTTTTACGTGAAATTGTAAACATGTGGACATGGATTTTGAAAATTCTAGAGAGAATTTTAAAAGCTTCAAGAGAATTTCAACAATTTTGAGAGGGATTTGAAAAGTTTCAATGGGAATGGGAAGAATTGGGACAAAAATTGGAAAATTTTTAAGGGACTTTGAAAAAATTTCAACTGGAATTTTAGCCATTTTGTTACGTGAAATTGTAAACATGTGGACATGGATTTTGAAAATTCTAGAGAGAATTTTAAAAGCTTCAACAGAATTTCAACAATTTTGAGAGGGATTTGAAAAGTTTCAATGGGAATGGGAAGAATTGGGACAAAAATTGGAAAATTTTTAAGGGACTTTGAAAAAATTTCAACTGGAATTTTAGCCATTTTTTTACGTGAAATTGTAAACATGTGGACATGGATTTTGAAAATTCTAGAGAGAATTTTAAAAGCTTCAAGAGAATTTCAACAATTTTGAGAGGGATTTGAAAAGTTTCAATGGGAATGGGAAGAATTGGGACAAAAATTGGAAAATTTTTAAGGGACTTGGAAAAAATTTCAACTGGAATTTTAGCCATTTTTTGACGTGAAATTGTAAACATGTGGACATGGATTTTGAAAATTCTAGAGAGAATTTTAAAAGCTTCAACAGAATTTCAACAATTTTGAGAGGGATTTGAAAAGTTTCAATGGGAATGGGAAGAATTGGGACAAAAATTGGAAAATTTTTAAGGGACTTTGAAAAAATTTCAACTGGAATTTTAGCCATTTTTTTATGTGAAATTGTAAACATGTGGCCATGGATTTTGAAAATTCTAGAGAGAATTTTAAAAGCTTCAAGAGAATTTCAACAATTTTGAGAGGGATTTGAAAAGTTTCAATGGGAATGGGAAGAATTGGGACAAAAATTGGAAAATTTTGAAGGGACTTTGAAAAAATTTCAACTGGAATTTTAGCCATTTTTTGACGTGAAATTGTAAACATGTGGACATGGATTTTGAAAATTCTAGAGAGAATTTTAAAAGCTTCAAGAGAATTTCAACAATTTTGAGAGGGATTTGAAAAGTTTCAATGGGAATGGGAAGAATTGGGACAAAAATTGGAAAATTTTTAAGGGACTTTGAAAAAATTTCAACTGGAATTTTAGCCATTTTTTGACGTGAAATTGTAAACATGTGGCCACGGATTTTGAAAATTCTAGAGAGAATTTTAAAAGCTTCAACAGAATTTCAACAATTTTGAGAGGGATTTGAAAAGTTTCAATGGGAATGGGAAGAATTGGGACAAAAATTGGAAAATTTTGAAGGGACTTTGAAAAAATTTCAACTGGAATTTTAGCCATTTTTTGACGTGAAATTGTAAACATGTGGCCATGGATTTTGAAAATTCTAGAGAGAATTTTAAAAGCTTCAAGAGAATTTCAACAATTTTGAGAGGGATTTGAAAAGTTTCAATGGGAATGGGAAGAATTGGGACAAAAATTGGAAAATTTTTCAGGGACTTTGAAAAAATTTCAACTGGAATTTTAGCCATTTTTTGACGTGAAATTGTAAACATGTGGCCATGGATTTTGAAAATTCTAGAGAGAATTTTAAAAGCTTCAAGAGAATTTCAACAATTTTGAGAGGGATTTGAAAAGTTTCAATGGGAATGGGAAGAATTGGGACAAAAATTGGAAAATTTTGAAGGGACTTGGAAAAAATTTCAACTGGAATTTTAGCCATTTTTTTATGTGAAATTGTAAACATGTGGACATGGATTTTGAAAATTCTAGAGAGAATTTTAAAAGCTTCAAGAGAATTTCAACAATTTTGAGAGGGATTTGAAAAGTTTCAATGGGAATGGGAAGAATTGGGACAAAAATTGGAAAATTTTTAAGGGACTTTGAAAAAATTTCAACTGGAATTTTAGCCATTTTTTGACGTGAAATTGTAAACATGTGGACATGGATTTTGAAAATTCTAGAGAGAATTTTAAAAGCTTCAAGAGAATTTCAACAATTTTGAGAGGGATTTGAAAAGTTTCAATGGGAATGGGAAGAATTGGGACAAAAATGGGAAAATTTTTAAGGGACTTTGAAAAAATTTCAACTGGAATTTTAGCCATTTTTTTATGTGAAATTGTAAACATGTGGCCATGGATTTTGAAAATTCTAGAGAGAATTTTAAAAGCTTCAACAGAATTTCAACAATTTTGAGAGGGATTTGAAAAGTTTCAATGGGAATGGGAAGAATTGGGACAAAAATTGGAAAATTTTGAAGGGACTTTGAAAAAATTTCAACTGGAATTTTAGCCATTTTTTGACGTGAAATTGTAAACATGTGGCCACGGATTTTGAAAATTCTAGAGAGAATTTTAAAAGCTTCAAGAGAATTTCAACAATTTTGAGAGGGATTTGAAAAGTTTCAATGGGAATGGGAAGAATTGGGACAAAAATTGGAAAATTTTTAAGGGACTTTGAAAAAATTTCAACTGGAATTTTAGCCATTTTTTTATGTGAAATTGTAAACATGTGGACATGGATTTTGAAAATTCTAGAGAGAATTTTAAAAGCTTCAACAGAATTTCAACAATTTTGAGAGAGATTTGAAAAGTTTCAATGGGAATGGGAAGAATTGGGACAAAAATTGGAAAATTTTTAAGGGACTTGGAAAAAATTTCAACTGGAATTTTAGCCATTTTTTGACGTGAAATTGTAAACATGTGGCCATGGATTTTGAAAATTCTAGAGAGAATTTTAAAAGCTTCAACAGAATTTCAACAATTTTGAGAGGGATTTGAAAAGTTTCAATGGGAATGGGAAGAATTGGGACAAAAATTGGAAAATTTTTAAGGGACTTGGAAAAAATTTCAACTGGAATTTTAGCCATTTTTTGACGTGAAATTGTAAACATGTGGACATGGATTTTGAAAATTCTAGAGAGAATTTTAAAAGCTTCAAGAGAATTTCAACAATTTTGAGAGGGATTTGAAAAGTTTCAATGGGAATGGAAAGAATTGGGACAAAAATTGGAAAATTTTTAAGGGACTTTGAAAAAATTTCAACTGGAATTTTAGCCATTTTTTGACGTGAAATTGTAAACATGTGGACATGGATTTTGAAAATTCTAGAGAGAATTTTAAAAGCTTTAACAGAATTTCTACAATTTTGAGAGGGATTTGAAAAGTTTCAATGGGAATGGGAAGAATTGGGACAAAAATTGGAAAATTGTTAAGGGACTTTGAAAAAATTTCAACTGGAATTTTAGCCATTTTTTGACGTGAAATTGTAAACATGTGGACATGGATTTTGAAAATTCTAGAGAGAATTTTAAAAGCTTCAAGAGAATTTCAACAATTTTGAGAGGGATTTGAAAAGTTTCAATGGGAATGGGAAGAATTGGGACAAAAATTGGAAAATTTTTAAGGGACTTTGAAAAAATTTCAACTGGAATTTTAGCCATTTTTTTACGTGAAATTGTAAACATGTGGACATGGATTTTGAAAATTCTAGAGAGAATTTTAAAAGCTTCAACAGAATTTCAACAATTTTGAGAGGGATTTGAAAAGTTTCAATGGGAATGGGAAGAATTGGGACAAAAATTGGAAAATTTTTAAGGGACTTTGAAAAAATTTCAACTGGAATTTTAGCCATTTTTTGACGTGAAATTGTAAACATGTGGACATGGATTTTGAAAATTCTAGAGAGAATTTTAAAAGCTTCAAGAGAATTTCAACAATTTTGAGAGGGATTTGAAAAGTTTCAATGGGAATGGGAAGAATTGGGACAAAAATTGGAAAATTTTGAAGGGACTTTGAAAAAATTTCAACTGGAATTTTAGCCATTTTTTGACGTGAAATTGTAAACATGTTGAAGTGGATTTTGAAAATTCTAGAGAGAATTTTAAAAGCTTCAACAGAATTTCAACAATTTTGAGAGGGATTTGAAAAGTTTCAATGGGAATGGGAAGAATTGGGACAAAAATTGGAAAATTTTTAAGGGACTTTGAAAAAATTTCAACTGGAATTTTAGCCATTTTTTTACGTGAAATTGTAAACATGTGGCCATGGATTTTGAAAATTCTAGAGAGAATTTTAAAAGCTTCAAGAGAATTTCAACAATTTTGAGAGGGATTTGAAAAGTTTCAATGGGAATGGGAAGAATTGGGACAAAAATTGGAAAATTTTTAAGGGACTTTGAAAAAATTTCAACTGGAATTTTAGCCATTTTTTGACGTGAAATTGTAAACATGTGGCCACGGATTTTGAAAATTCTAGAGAGAATTTTAAAAGCTTCAAGAGAATTTCAACAATTTTGAGAGGGATTTGAAAAGTTTCAATGGGAATGGGAAGAATTGGGACAAAAATTGGAAAATTTTTAAGGGACTTTGAAAAAATTTCAACTGGAATTTTAGCCATTTTTTTATGTGAAATTGTAAACATGTGGACATGGATTTTGAAAATTCTAGAGAGAATTTTAAAAGCTTCAAGAGAATTTCAACAATTTGGAGAGGGATTTGAAAAGTTTCAATGGGAATGGGAAGAATTGGGACAAAAATGGGAAAATTTTTAAGGGACTTTGAAAAAATTTCAACTGGAATTTTAGCCATTTTTTTATGTGAAATTGTAAACATGTGGCCATGGATTTTGAAAATTCTAGAGAGAATTTTAAAAGCTTCAACAGAATTTCAACAATTTTGAGAGGGATTTGAAAAGTTTCAATGGGAATGGGAAGAATTGGGACAAAAATTGGAAAATTTTTAAGGGACTTTGAAAAAATTTCAACTGGAATTTTAGCCATTTTTTGACGTGAAATTGTAAACATGTGGCCACGGATTTTGAAAATTCTAGAGAGAATTTTAAAAGCTTCAAGAGAATTTCAACAATTTTGAGAGGGATTTGAAAAGTTTCAATGGGAATGGGAAGAATTGGGACAAAAATTGGAAAATTTTTAAGGGACTTTGAAAAAATTTCAACTGGAATTTTAGCCATTTTTTTATGTGAAATTGTAAACATGTGGCCATGGATTTTGAAAATTCTAGAGAGAATTTTAAAAGCTTCAACAGAATTTCAACAATTTTGAGAGAGATTTGAAAAGTTTCAATGGGAATGGGAAGAATTGGGACAAAAATTGGAAAATTTTTAAGGGACTTGGAAAAAATTTCAACTGGAATTTTAGCCATTTTTTGACGTGAAATTGTAAACATGTGGCCATGGATTTTGAAAATTCTAGAGAGAATTTTAAAAGCTTCAACAGAATTTCAACAATTTTGAGAGGGATTTGAAAAGTTTCAATGGGAATGGGAAGAATTGGGACAAAAATTGGAAAATTTTTAAGGGACTTGGAAAAAATTTCAACTGGAATTTTAGCCATTTTTTGACGTGAAATTGTAAACATGTGGCCATGGATTTTGAAAATTCTAGAGAGAATTTTAAAAGCTTCAAGAGAATTTCAACAATTTTGAGAGGGATTTGAAAAGTTTCAATGGGAATGGGAAGAATTGGGACAAAAATTGGAAAATTTTTCAGGGACTTTGAAAAAATTTCAACTGGAATTTTAGCCATTTTTTGACGTGAAATTGTAAACATGTGGCCACGGATTTTGAAAATTCTAGAGAGAATTTTAAAAGCTTCAAGAGAATTTCAACAATTTTGAGAGGGATTTGAAAAGTTTCAATGGGAATGGGAAGAATTGGGACAAAAATTGGAAAATTTTTAAGGGACTTTGAAAAAATTTCAACTGGAATTTTAGCCATTTTTTTATGTGAAATTGTAAACATGTGGACATGGATTTTGAAAATTCTAGAGAGAATTTTAAAAGCTTCAAGAGAATTTCAACAATTTGGAGAGGGATTTGAAAAGTTTCAATGGGAATGGGAAGAATTGGGACAAAAATTGGAAAATTTTGAAGGGACTTTGAAAAAATTTCAACTGGAATTTTAGCCATTTTTTGACGTGAAATTGTAAACATGTGGACATGGATTTTGAAAATTCTAGAGAGAATTTTAAAAGCTTCAAGAGAATTTCAACAATTTTGAGAGGGATTTGAAAAGTTTCAATGGGAATGGGAAGAATTGGGACAAAAATGGGAAAATTTTTAAGGGACTTTGAAAAAATTTCAACTGGAATTTTAGCCATTTTTTTATGTGAAATTGTAAACATGTGGCCATGGATTTTGAAAATTCTAGAGAGAATTTTAAAAGCTTCAACAGAATTTCAACAATTTTGAGAGGGATTTGAAAAGTTTCAATGGGAATGGGAAGAATTGGGACAAAAATTGGAAAATTTTTAAGGGACTTTGAAAAAATTTCAACTGGAATTTTAGCCATTTTTTGACGTGAAATTGTAAACATGTGGCCACGGATTTTGAAAATTCTAGAGAGAATTTTAAAAGTTTCAAGAGAATTTCAACAATTTTGAGAGGGATTTGAAAAGTTTCAATGGGAATGGGAAGAATTGGGACAAAAATTGGAAAATTTTTAAGGGACTTTGAAAAAATTTCAACTGGAATTTTAGCCATTTTTTTATGTGAAATTGTAAACATGTGGCCATGGATTTTGAAAATTCTAGAGAGAATTTTAAAAGCTTCAACAGAATTTCAACAATTTTGAGAGAGATTTGAAAAGTTTCAATGGGAATGGGAAGAATTGGGACAAAAATTGGAAAATTTTTAAGGGACTTGGAAAAAATTTCAACTGGAATTTTAGCCATTTTTTGACGTGAAATTGTAAACATGTGGCCATGGATTTTGAAAATTCTAGAGAGAATTTTAAAAGCTTCAACAGAATTTCAACAATTTTGAGAGGGATTTGAAAAGTTTCAATGGGAATGGGAAGAATTGGGACAAAAATTGGAAAATTTTTAAGGGACTTGGAAAAAATTTCAACTGGAATTTTAGCCATTTTTTGACGTGAAATTGTAAACATGTGGCCATGGATTTTGAAAATTCTAGAGAGAATTTTAAAAGCTTCAACAGAATTTCAACAATTTTGAGAGGGATTTGAAAAGTTTCAATGGGAATGGAAAGAATTGGGACAAAAATTGGAAAATTTTTAAGGGACTTTGAAAAAATTTCAACTGGAATTTTAGCCATTTTTTTATGTGAAATTGTAAACATGTGGACATGGATTTTGAAAATTCTAGAGAGAATTTTAAAAGCTTCAAGAGAATTTCAACAATTTTGAGAGGGATTTGAAAGTTTCAATGGGAATGGGAAGAATTGGGACAAAAATTGGAAAATTTTGAAGGGACTTTGAAAAAATTTCAACTGGAATTTTAGCCATTTTTTGACGTGAAATTGTAAACATGTGGACATGGATTTTGAAAATTCTAGAGAGAATTTTAAAAGCTTCAAGAGAATTTCAACAATTTTGAGAGGGATTTGAAAAGTTTCAATGGGAATGGGAAGAATTGGGACAAAAATTGGAAAATTTTTAAGGGACTTTGAAAAAATTTCAACTGGAATTTTAGCCATTTTTTGACGTGAAATTGTAAACATGTGGCCACGGATTTTGAAAATTCTAGAGAGAATTTTAAAAGCTTCAACAGAATTTCAACAATTTTGAGAGGGATTTGAAAAGTTTCAATGGGAATGGGAAGAATTGGGACAAAAATTGGAAAATTTTGAAGGGACTTTGAAAAAATTTCAACTGGAATTTTAGCCATTTTTTTATGTGAAATTGTAAACATGTGGCCATGGATTTTGAAAATTCTAGAGAGAATTTTAAAAGCTTCAAGAGAATTTCAACAATTTTGAGAGGGATTTGAAAAGTTTCAATGGGAATGGGAAGAATTGGGACAAAAATTGGAAAATTTTTAAGGGACTTTGAAAAAATTTCAACTGGAATTTTAGCCATTTTTTTACGTGAAATTGTAAACATGTGGCCACGGATTTTGAAAATTCTAGAGAGAATTTTAAAAGCTTCAAGAGAATTTCAACAATTTTGAGAGGGATTTGAAAAGTTTCAATGGGAATGGGAAGAATTGGGACAAAAATTGGAAAATTTTTAAGGGACTTGGAAAAAATTTCAACTGGAATTTTAGCCATTTTTTTATGTGAAATTGTAAACATGTGGACATGGATTTTGAAAATTCTAGAGAGAATTTTAAAAGCTTCAAGAGAATTTCAACAATTTTGAGAGGGATTTGAAAAGTTTCAATGGGAATGGGAAGAATTGGGACAAAAATTGGAAAATTTTTAAGGGACTTTGAAAAAATTTCAACTGGAATTTTAGCCATTTTTTGACGTGAAATTGTAAACATGTGGACATGGATTTTGAAAATTCTAGAGAGAATTTTAAAAGCTTCAAGAGAATTTCAACAATTTTGAGAGGGATTTGAAAAGTTTCAATGGGAATGGGAAGAATTGGGACAAAAATGGGAAAATTTTTAAGGGACTTTGAAAAAATTTCAACTGGAATTTTAGCCATTTTTTTATGTGAAATTGTAAACATGTGGCCATGGATTTTGAAAATTCTAGAGAGAATTTTAAAAGCTTCAACAGAATTTCAACAATTTTGAGAGGGATTTGAAAAGTTTCAATGGGAATGGGAAGAATTGGGACAAAAATTGGAAAATTTTGAAGGGACTTTGAAAAAATTTCAACTGGAATTTTAGCCATTTTTTGACGTGAAATTGTAAACATGTGGCCACGGATTTTGAAAATTCTAGAGAGAATTTTAAAAGCTTCAAGAGAATTTCAACAATTTTGAGAGGGATTTGAAAAGTTTCAATGGGAATGGGAAGAATTGGGACAAAAATTGGAAAATTTTTAAGGGACTTTGAAAAAATTTCAACTGGAATTTTAGCCATTTTTTTATGTGAAATTGTAAACATGTGGACATGGATTTTGAAAATTCTAGAGAGAATTTTAAAAGCTTCAACAGAATTTCAACAATTTTGAGAGAGATTTGAAAAGTTTCAATGGGAATGGGAAGAATTGGGACAAAAATTGGAAAATTTTTAAGGGACTTGGAAAAAATTTCAACTGGAATTTTAGCCATTTTTTGACGTGAAATTGTAAACATGTGGCCATGGATTTTGAAAATTCTAGAGAGAATTTTAAAAGCTTCAACAGAATTTCAACAATTTTGAGAGGGATTTGAAAAGTTTCAATGGGAATGGGAAGAATTGGGACAAAAATTGGAAAATTTTTAAGGGACTTGGAAAAAATTTCAACTGGAATTTTAGCCATTTTTTGACGTGAAATTGTAAACATGTGGACATGGATTTTGAAAATTCTAGAGAGAATTTTAAAAGCTTCAAGAGAATTTCAACAATTTTGAGAGGGATTTGAAAAGTTTCAATGGGAATGGAAAGAATTGGGACAAAAATTGGAAAATTTTTAAGGGACTTTGAAAAAATTTCAACTGGAATTTTAGCCATTTTTTGACGTGAAATTGTAAACATGTGGACATGGATTTTGAAAATTCTAGAGAGAATTTTAAAAGCTTTAACAGAATTTCTACAATTTTGAGAGGGATTTGAAAAGTTTCAATGGGAATGGGAAGAATTGGGACAAAAATTGGAAAATTGTTAAGGGACTTTGAAAAAATTTCAACTGGAATTTTAGCCATTTTTTGACGTGAAATTGTAAACATGTGGACATGGATTTTGAAAATTCTAGAGAGAATTTTAAAAGCTTCAAGAGAATTTCAACAATTTTGAGAGGGATTTGAAAAGTTTCAATGGGAATGGGAAGAATTGGGACAAAAATTGGAAAATTTTTAAGGGACTTTGAAAAAATTTCAACTGGAATTTTAGCCATTTTTTTACGTGAAATTGTAAACATGTGGACATGGATTTGAAAATTCTAGAGAGAATTTTAAAAGCTTCAACAGAATTTCAACAATTTTGAGAGGGATTTGAAAAGTTTCAATGGGAATGGGAAGAATTGGGACAAAAATTGGAAAATTTTTAAGGGACTTTGAAAAAATTTCAACTGGAATTTTAGCCATTTTGTTACGTGAAATTGTAAACATGTGGCCACGGATTTTGAAAATTCTAGAGAGAATTTTAAAAGCTTCAAGAGAATTTCAACAATTTTGAGAGGGATTTGAAAAGTTTCAATGGGAATGGGAAGAATTGGGACAAAAATTGGAAAATTTTTAAGGGACTTTGAAAAAATTTCAACTGGAATTTTAGCCATTTTTTTATGTGAAATTGTAAACATGTGGACATGGATTTTGAAAATTCTAGAGAGAATTTTAAAAGCTTCAAGAGAATTTCAACAATTTTGAGAGGGATTTGAAAAGTTTCAATGGGAATGGGAAGAATTGGGACAAAAATTGGAAAATTTTGAAGGGACTTTGAAAAAATTTCAACTGGAATTTTAGCCATTTTTTGACGTGAAATTGTAAACATGTGGACATGGATTTTGAAAATTCTAGAGAGAATTTTAAAAGCTTCAAGAGAATTTCAACAATTTT
Organism: Streptopelia decaocto; assembly: GCF_964273445.1. Taxonomy (NCBI): domain Eukaryota; kingdom Metazoa; phylum Chordata; class Aves; order Columbiformes; family Columbidae; genus Streptopelia; species Streptopelia decaocto. The sequence goes on from NW_028116254.1 coordinate 12,551, forward strand.
GAGAGGGATTTGAAAAGTTTCAATGGGAATGGGAAGAATTGGGACAAAAATTGGAAAATTTTTAAGGGACTTTGAAAAAATTTCAACTGGAATTTTAGCCATTTTTTGACGTGAAATTGTAAACATGTGGCCACGGATTTTGAAAATTCTAGAGAGAATTTTAAAAGCTTCAACAGAATTTCAACAATTTTGAGAGGGATTTGAAAAGTTTCAATGGGAATGGAAGAATTGGGACAAAAATTGGAAAATTTTTAAGGGACTTTGAAAAATTTCAACTGGAATTTTAGCCATTTTTTTACGTGAAATTGTAAACATGTGGCCATGGATTTTGAAAATTCTAGAGAGAATTTTAAAAGCTTCAAGAGAATTTCAACAATTTTGAGAGGGATTTGAAAAGTTTCAATGGGAATGGGAAGAATTGGGACAAAAATTGGAAAATTTTTAAGGGACTTTGAAAAAATTTCAACTGGAATTTTAGCCATTTTTTGACGTGAAATTGTAAACATGTGGCCATGGATTTTGAAAATTCTAGAGAGAATTTTAAAAGCTTCAAGAGAATTTCAACAATTTTGAGAGGGATTTGAAAAGTTTCAATGGGAATGGGAAGAATTGGGACAAAAATTGGAAAATTTTTAAGGGACTTTGAAAAAATTTCAACTGGAATTTTAGCCATTTTTTTATGTGAAATTGTAAACATGTGGACATGGATTTTGAAAATTCTAGAGAGAATTTTAAAAGCTTCAAGAGAATTTCAACAATTTTGAGAGGGATTTGAAAAGTTTCAATGGGAATGGGAAGAATTGGGACAAAAATTGGAAAATTTTGAAGGGACTTTGAAAAAATTTCAACTGGAATTTTAGCCATTTTTTGACGTGAAATTGTAAACATGTGGACATGGATTTTGAAAATTCTAGAGAGAATTTTAAAAGCTTCAAGAGAATTTCAACTATTTTGAGAGGGATTTGAAAAGTTTCAATGGGAATGGGAAGAATTGGGACAAAAATGGGAAAATTTTTAAGGGACTTTGAAAAAATTTCAACTGGAATTTTAGCCATTTTTTTATGTGAAATTGTAAACATGTGGCCATGGATTTTGAAAATTCTAGAGAGAATTTTAAAAGCTTCAACAGAATTTCAACAATTTTGAGAGGGATTTGAAAAGTTTCAATGGGAATGGGAAGAATTGGGACAAAAATTGGAAAATTTTTAAGGGACTTTGAAAAAATTTCAACTGGAATTTTAGCCATTTTTTGACGTGAAATTGTAAACATGTGGCCACGGATTTTGAAAATTCTAGAGAGAATTTTAAAAGCTTCAAGAGAATTTCAACAATTTTGAGAGGGATTTGAAAAGTTTCAATGGGAATGGGAAGAATTGGGACAAAAATTGGAAAATTTTTAAGGGACTTTGAAAAAATTTCAACTGGAATTTTAGCCATTTTTTTATGTGAAATTGTAAACATGTGGCCATGGATTTTGAAAACTCTAGAGAGAATTTTAAAAGCTTCAACAGAATTTCAACAATTTTGAGAGAGATTTGAAAAGTTTCAATGGGAATGGGAAGCATTGGGACAAAAATTGGAAAATTTTTAAGGGACTTGGAAAAAATTTCAACTGGAATTTTAGCCATTTTTTGACGTGAAATTGTAAACATGTGGCCATGGATTTTGAAAATTCTAGAGAGAATTTTAAAAGCTTCAACAGAATTTCAACAATTTTGAGAGGGATTTGAAAAGTTTCAATGGGAATGGGAAGAATTGGGACAAAAATTGGAAAATTTTTAAGGGACTTGGAAAAAATTTCAACTGGAATTTTAGCCATTTTTTGACGTGAAATTGTAAACATGTGGCCATGGATTTTGAAAATTCTAGAGAGAATTTTAAAAGCTTCAACAGAATTTCAACAATTTTGAGAGGGATTTGAAAAGTTTCAATGGGAATGGAAAGAATTGGGACAAAAATTGGAAAATTTTTAAGGGACTTTGAAAAAATTTCGACTGGAATTTTAGCCATTTTTTGACGTGAAATTGTAAACATGTGGACATGGATTTTGAAAATTCTAGAGAGAATTTTAAAAGCTTTAACAGAATTTCTACAATTTTGAGAGGGATTTGAAAAGTTTCAATGGGAATGGGAAGAATTGGGACAAAAATTGGAAAATTTTTAAGGGACTTTGAAAAAATTTCAACTGGAATTTTAGCCATATTTTGACGTGAAATTGTAAACATGTGGACATGGATTTTGAAAATTCTAGAGAGAATTTTAAAAGCTTCAAGAGAATTTCAACAATTTTGAGAGGGATTTGAAAAGTTTCAATGGGAATGGGAAGAATTGGGACAAAAATTGGAAAATTTTTAAGGGACTTTGAAAAAATTTCAACTGGAATTTTAGCAATTTTTTGACGTGAAATTGTAAACATGTTGAAGTGGATTTTGAAAATTCTAGAGAGAATTTTAAAAGCTTCAACAGAATTTCAACAATTTTGAGAGGGATTTGAAAATTTTCAATGGGAATGGGAAGAATTGGGACAAAAACTTGGAAAATTTTTAAGGGACTTTGAAAAAATTTCAACTGGAATTTTAGCCATTTTTTGACGTGAAATTGTAAACATGTGGCCATGGATTTTGAAAATTCTAGAGAGAATTTTAAAAGCTTCAAGAGAATTTCAACAATTTTGAGAGGGATTTGAAAAGTTTCAATGGGAATGGGAAGAATTGGGACAAAAATTGGAAAATTTTTAAGGGACTTTGAAAAAATTTCAACTGGAATTTTAGCCATTTTGTTACGTGAAATTGTAAACATGTGGCCATGGATTTTGAAAATTCTAGAGAGAATTTTAAAAGCTTCAAGAGAATTTCAACAATTTGGAGAGGGATTTGAAAAGTTTCAATGGGAATGGGAAGAATTGGGACAAAAATTGGAAAATTTTGAAGGGACTTTGAAAAAATTTCAACTGGCATTTTAGCCATTTTTTTATGTGAAATTGTAAACATGTGGCCATGGATTTTGAAAATTCTAGAGAGAATTTTAAAAGCTTCAAGAGAATTTCAACAATTTTGAGAGGGATTTGAAAAGTTTCAATGGGAATGGGAAGAATTGGGACAAAAATTGGAAAATTTTGAAGGGACTTTGAAAAAATTTCAACTGGAATTTTAGCCATTTTTTGACGTGAAATTGTAAACATGTGGCCATGGATTTTGAAAATTCTAGAGAGAATTTTAAAAGCTTCAAGAGAATTTCAACAATTTTGAGAGGGATTTGAAAAGTTTCAATGGGAATGGGAAGAATTGGGACAAAAATGGGAAAACTTTTAAGGGACTTTGAAAAAATTTCAACTGGAATTTTAGCCATTTTTTGACGTGAAATTGTAAACATGTGGACATGGATTTTGAAAATTCTAGAGAGAATTTTAAAAGCTTCAAGAGAATTTCAACAATTTTGAGAGGGATTTGAAAAGTTTCAATGGGAATGGGAAGAATTGGGACAAAAATTGGAAAATTTTTAAGGGACTTGGAAAAAATTTCAACTGGAATTTTAGCCATTTTTTGACGTGAAATTGTAAACATGTGGCCACGGATTTTGAAAATTCTAGAGAGAATTTTAAAAGCTTCAAGAGAATTTCAACAATTTTGAGAGGGATTTGAAAAGTTTCAATGGGAATGGGAAGAATTGGGACAAAAATTGGAAAATTTTTAAGGGACTTTGAAAAAATTTCAACTGGAATTTTAGCCATTTTTTTATGTGAAATTGTAAACATGTGGCCATGGATTTTGAAAATTCTAGAGAGAATTTTAAAAGCTTCAACAGAATTTCAACAATTTTGAGAGAGATTTGAAAAGTTTCAATGGGAATGGGAAGCATTGGGACAAAAATTGGAAAATTTTTAAGGGACTTGGAAAAAATTTCAACTGGAATTTTAGCCATTTTTTGACGTGAAATTGTAAACATGTGGCCATGGATTTTGAAAATTCTAGAGAGAATTTTAAAAGCTTCAACAGAATTTCAACAATTTTGAGAGGGATTTGAAAAGTTTCAATGGGAATGGGAAGAATTGGGACAAAAATTGGAAAATTTTTAAGGGACTTGGAAAAAATTTCAACTGGAATTTTAGCCATTTTTTGACGTGAAATTGTAAACATGTGGCCATGGATTTTGAAAATTCTAGAGAGAATTTTAAAAGCTTCAACAGAATTTCAACAATTTTGAGAGGGATTTGAAAAGTTTCAATGGGAATGGAAAGAATTGGGACAAAAATTGGAAAATTTTTAAGGGACTTTGAAAAAATTTCGACTGGAATTTTAGCCATTTTTTGACGTGAAATTGTAAACATGTGGACATGGATTTTGAAAATTCTAGAGAGAATTTTAAAAGCTTTAACAGAATTTCTACAATTTTGAGAGGGATTTGAAAAGTTTCAATGGGAATGGGAAGAATTGGGACAAAAATTGGAAAATTGTTAAGGGACTTTGAAAAAATTTCAACTGGAATTTTAGCCATTTTTTTACGTGAAATTGTAAACATGTGGACATGGATTTTGAAAATTCTAGAGAGAATTTTAAAAGCTTCAACAGAATTTCAACAATTTTGAGAGGGATTTGAAAAGTTTCAATGGGAATGGGAAGAATTGGGACAAAAATTGGAAAATTTTTAAGGGACTTTGAAAAAATTTCAACTGGAATTTTAGCCATATTTTGACGTGAAATTGTAAACATGTGGACATGGATTTTGAAAATTCTAGAGAGAATTTTAAAAGCTTCAAGAGAATTTCAACAATTTTGAGAGGGATTTGAAAAGTTTCAATGGGAATGGGAAGAATTGGGACAAAAATTGGAAAATTTTTAAGGGACTTTGAAAAAATTTCAACTGGAATTTTAGCAATTTTTTGACGTGAAATTGTAAACATGTTGAAGTGGATTTTGAAAATTCTAGAGAGAATTTTAAAAGCTTCAACAGAATTTCAACAATTTTGAGAGGGATTTGAAAATTTTCAATGGGAATGGGAAGAATTGGGACAAAAACTGGAAAATTTTTAAGGGACTTTGAAAAAATTTCAACTGGAATTTTAGCCATTTTTTGACGTGAAATTGTAAACATGTGGCCATGGATTTTGAAAATTCTAGAGAGAATTTTAAAAGCTTCAAGAGAATTTCAACAATTTTGAGAGGGATTTGAAAAGTTTCAATGGGAATGGGAAGAATTGGGACAAAAATTGGAAAATTTTTAAGGGACTTTGAAAAAATTTCAACTGGAATTTTAGCCATTTTGTTACGTGAAATTGTAAACATGTGGCCATGGATTTTGAAAATTCTAGAGAGAATTTTAAAAGCTTCAAGAGAATTTCAACAATTTGGAGAGGGATTTGAAAAGTTTCAATGGGAATGGGAAGAATTGGGACAAAAATTGGAAAATTTTGAAGAGACTTTGAAAAAATTTCAACTGGCATTTTAGCCATTTTTTTATGTGAAATTGTAAACATGTGGCCATGGATTTTGAAAATTCTAGAGAGAATTTTAAAAGCTTCAAGAGAATTTCAACAATTTTGAGAGGGATTTGAAAAGTTTCAATGGGAATGGGAAGAATTGGGACAAAAATTGGAAAATTTTGAAGGGACTTTGAAAAAATTTCAACTGGAATTTTAGCCAGTTTTTGACGTGAAATTGTAAACATGTGGCCATGGATTTTGAAAATTCTAGAGAGAATTTTAAAAGCTTCAAGAGAATTTCAACAATTTTGAGAGGGATTTGAAAAGTTTCAATGGGAATGGGAAGAATTGGGACAAAAATGGGAAAATTTTTAAGGGACTTTGAAAAAATTTCAACTGGAATTTTAGCCATTTTTTGACGTGAAATTGTAAACATGTGGACATGGATTTTGAAAATTCTAGAGAGAATTTTAAAAGCTTCAAGAGAATTTCAACAATTTTGAGAGGGATTTGAAAAGTTTCAATGGGAATGGGAAGAATTGGGACAAAAATTGGAAAATTTTTAAGGGACTTGGAAAAAATTTCAACTGGAATTTTAGCCATTTTTTGACGTGAAATTGTAAACATGTGGACATGGATTTTGAAAATTCTAGAGAGAATTTTAAAAGCTTCAACAGAATTTCAACAATTTTGAGAGGGATTTGAAAAGTTTCAATGGGAATGGGAAGAATTGGGACAAAAATTGGAAAATTTTTAAGGGACTTTGAAAAAATTTCAACTGGAATTTTAGCCATTTTTTTATGTGAAATTGTAAACATGTGGACATGGATTTTGAAAATTCTAGAGAGAATTTTAAAAGCTTCAACAGAATTTCAACAATTTTGAGAGGGATTTGAAAAGTTTCAATGGGAATGGGAAGAATTGGGACAAAAATTGGAAAATTTTTAAGGGACTTGGAAAAAATTTCAACTGGAATTTTAGCCATTTTTTGACGTGAAATTGTAAACATGTGGACATGGATTTTGAAAATTCTAGAGAGAATTTTAAAAGCTTCAAGAGAATTTCAACAATTTTGAGAGGGATTTGAAAAGTTTCAATGGGAATGGAAAGAATTGGGACAAAAATTGGAAATTTTTTAAGGGACTTTGAAAAAATTTCAACTGGAATTTTAGCCATTTTTTGACGTGAAATTGTAAACATGTGGACATGGATTTTGAAAATTCTAGAGAGAATTTTAAAAGCTTTAACAGAATTTCTACAATTTTGAGAGGGATTTGAAAAGTTTCAATGGGAATGGGAAGAATTGGGACAAAAATTGGAAAATTTTTAAGGGACTTTGAAAAAATTTCAACTGGAATTTTAGCCATTTTTTGACGTGAAATTGTAAACATGTGGACATGGATTTTGAAAATTCTAGAGAGAATTTTAAAAGCTTCAACAGAATTTCAACAATTTTGAGAGGGATTTGAAAAGTTTCAATGGGAATGGGAAGAATTGGGACAAAAATTGGAAAATTTTTAAGGGACTTTGAAAAAATTTCAACTGGAATTTTAGCCATTTTTTGACGTGAAATTGTAAACATGTGGACATGGATTTTGAAAATTCTAGAGAGAATTTTAAAAGCTTCAAGAGAATTTCAACAATTTTGAGAGGGATTTGAAAAGTTTCAATGGGAATGGGAAGAATTGGGACAAAAATTGGAAAATTTTTAAGGGACTTTGAAAAAATTTCAACTGGAATTTTAGCAATTTTTTGACGTGAAATTGTAAACATGTTGAAGTGGATTTTGAAAATTCTAGAGAGAATTTTAAAAGCTTCAACAGAATTTCAACAATTTTGAGAGGGATTTGAAAATTTTCAATGGGAATGGGAAGAATTGGGACAAAAACTGGAAAATTTTTAAGGGACTTTGAAAAAATTTCAACTGGAATTTTAGCCATTTTTTGACGTGAAATTGTAAACATGTGGACATGGATTTTGAAAATTCTAGAGAGAATTTTAAAAGCTTCAAGAGAATTTCAACAATTTTGAGAGGGATTTGAAAAGTTTCAATGGGAATGGGAAGAATTGGGACAAAAATTGGAAAACTTTTAAGGGACTTTGAAAAAATTTCAACTGGAATTTTAGCCATTTTTTGACGTGAAATTGTAAACATGTGGACATGGATTTTGAAAATTCTAGAGAGAATTTTAAAAGCTTCAAGAGAATTTCAACAATTTGGAGAGGGATTTGAAAAGTTTCAATGGGAATGGGAAGAATTGGGACAAAAATTGGAAAATTTTTAAGGGACTTTGAAAAAATTTCAACTGGAATTTTAACCATTTTTTGACGTGAAATTGTAAACATGTGGCCATGGATTTTGAAAATTCTAGAGAGAATTTTAAAAGCTTCAACAGAATTTCTACAATTTTGAGAGGGATTTGAAAAGTTTCAATGGGAATGGGAAGAATTGGGACAAAAATTGGAAAATTTTTAAGGGACTTTGAAAAAATTTCAACTGGAATTTTAGCATTTTTTTTACATGAAATTGTAAACATGTGGACATGGATTTTGAAAATTCTAGAGAGAATTTTAAAAGCTTCAACAGAATTTCAACAATTTTGAGAGGGATTTGAAAAGTTTCAATGGGAATGGGAAGAATTGGGACAAAAATTGGAAAATTTTTAAGGGACTTTGAAAAAATTTCAACTGGAATTTTAGCCATTTTTTGACATGAAATTGTAAACATGTGGACATGGATTTTGAAAATTCTAGAGAGAATTTTAAAAGCTTCAACAGAATTTCAACAATTTTGAGAGGGATTTGAAAAGTTTCAATGGGAATGGGAAGAATTGGGACAAAAATTGGAAAATTTTTAAGGGACTTTGAAAAAATTTCAACTGGAATTTTAGCAATTTTTTGACGTGAAATTGTAAACATGTGGACATGGATTTTGAAAATTCTAGAGAGAATTTTAAAAGCTTCAACAGAATTTCAACAATTTTGAGAGGGATTTGAAAAGTTTCAATGGGAATGGGAAGAATTGGGACAAAAATTGGAAAATTTTTAAGGGACTTTGAAAAAATTTCAACTGGAATTTTAGCAATTTTTTGACGTGAAATTGTAAACATCTGGACATGGATTTTGAAAATTCTAGAGAGAATTTTAAAAGCTTCAAGAGAATTTCAACAATTTTGAGAGGGATTTGAAAAGTTTCAATGGGAATGGGAAGAATTGGGACAAAAATTGGAAAATTTTTAAGGGACTTTGAAAAAATTTCAACTGGAATTTTAGCCATTTTTTTACGTGAAATTGTGAACATGTGGACATGGATTTTGAAAATTCTAGAGAGAATTTTAAAAGCTTCAAGAGAATTTCAACAATTTTGAGAGGGATTTGAAAAGTTTCAATGGGAATGGGAAGAATTGGGACAAAAATTGGAAAATTTTTAAAGGACTTTGAAAAAATTTCAACTGGAATTTTAGCAATTTTTTTACGTGAAATTGTAAACATGTGGACATGGATTTTGAAAATTCTAGAGAGAATTTTAAAAGCTTCAAGAGAATTTCAACAATTTTGAGAGGGATTTGAAAAGTTTCAATGGGAATGGGAAGAATTGGGACAAAAATTGGAAAATATTTAAGGGACCTTGAAAAAATTTCAACTGGAATTTTAGCAATTATTTGACGTGAAATTGTAAACATGTGGCCATGGATTTTGAAAATTCTAGAGAGAATTTTAAAAGCTTCAAGAGAATTTCAACAATTTTGAGAGGGATTTGAAAAGTTTCAATGGGAATGGGAAGAATTGGGACAAAAATTGGAAAATTTTTAAGGGACTTTGAAAAAATTTCAACTGGAATTTTAGCCATTTTTTGACGTGAAATTGTAAACATGTGGCCATGGATTTTGAAAATTCTAGAGAGAATTTTAAAAGCTTCAACAGAATTTCAACAATTTTGAGAGGGATTTGAAAAGTTTCCATGGGAATGGGAAGAATTGGGACAAAAATTGGAAATTTTTTAAGGGACTTTGAAAAAATTTCAACTGGAATTTTAGCCATTTTTTTACGTGAAATTGTAAACATGTGGCCATGGATTTTGAAAATTCTAGAGAGAATTTTAAAAGCTTCAACAGAATTTCAACAATTTTGAGAGGGATTTGAAAAGTTTCAATGGGAATGGGAAGAATTGGGACAAAAATTGGAAAATTTTTAAGGGACTTTGAAAAAATTTCAACTGGAATTTTAGCCATTTTTTTACATGAAATTGTAAACATGTGGCCATGGATTTTGAAAATTCTAGAGAGAATTTTAAAAGCTTCAACAGAATTTCAACAATTTTGTGAGAGGGATTTGAAAAGTTTCAATGGGTATGGGAAGAATTGGGACAAAAATTGGAAAATTTTGAAGGGACTTGGAAAAAATTTCAACTGGAATTTTAGCAATTTTTTGACGTGAAATTGGAAACATGTGGACATGGATTTTGAAAATTCTAGAGAGAATTTTAAAAGCTTCAAGAGAATTTCAACAATTTTGAGAGGGATTTGAAAAGTTTCAATGGGAATGGGAAGAATTGGGACAAAAATTGGAAAATTTTTAAGGGACTTTGAAAAAATTTCAACTGGAATTTTAGCAATTTTTTGACGTGAAATTGTAAACATGTGGCCATGGATTTTGAAAATTCTAGAGAGAATTTTAAAAGCTTCAAGAGAATTTCAACAATTTTGAGAGGGATTTGAAAAGTTTCAATGGGAATGGGAAGAATTGGGACAAAAATTGGAAAATTTTTAAGGGACTTTGAAAAATTTCAACTGGAATTTTAGCCATTTTTTGACGTGAAATTGTAAACATGTGGCCATGGATTTTGAAAATTCTAGAGAGAATTTTAAAAGCTTCAACAGAATTTCAACAATTTTGAGAGGGATTTGAAAAGTTTCCATGGGAATGGGAAGAATTGGGACAAAATTGGAAATTTTTTAAGGGACTTTGAAAAAATTTCAACTGGAATTTTAGCCATTTTTTTACGTGAAATTGTAAACATGTGGCCATGGATTTTGAAAATTCTAGAGAGAATTTTAAAAGCTTCAAGAGAATTTCAACAATTTTGAGAGGGATTTGAAAAGTTTCAATGGGAATGGGAAGAATTGGGACAAAAATTGGAAAATTTTTAAGGGACTTTGAAAAAATTTCAACTGGAATTTTAGCCATTTTGTTACGTGAAATTGTAAACATGTGGACATGGATTTTGAAAATTCTAGAGAGAATTTTAAAAGCTTCAACAGAATTTCAACAATTTTGAGAGGGATTTGAAAAGTTTCAATGGGTATGGGAAGAATTGGGACAAAAATTGGAAAATTTTTAAGGGACTTTGAAAAAATTTCAACTGGAATTTTAGCCATTTTATGACGTGAAATTGGAAACATGTGGACATGGATTTTGAAAATTCTAGAGAGAATTTTAAAAAGCTTCAAGAGAATTTCAACAATTTTGAGAGGGATTTGAAAAGTTTCAATGGGAATGGGAAGAATTGGGGCTAAAATTGGAAAATTTTTAAGGGACTTTGAAAAAATTTCAACTGGAATTTTAGCCATTTTTTTACGTGAAATTGTAAACATGTGGACATGGATTTTGAAAATTCTAGAGAGAATTTTAAAAGCTTCAAGAGAATTTCAACAATTTTGAGAGGGATTTGAAAAGTTTCAATGGGAATGGGAAGAATTGGGACAAAAATTGGAAAATTTTTAAGGGACTTTGAAAAAATTTCAACTGGAATTTTAGCCATTTTTTGACGTGAAATTGTGAACATGTTGAAGTGGATTTTGAAAATTCTAGAGAGAATTTTAAAAGCTTCAAGAGAATTTCAACAATTTTGAGAGGGATTTGAAAAGTTTCAATGGGAATGGGAAGAATTGGGACAAAAATTGGAAAATTTTTAAGGGACTTTGAAAAAATTTCAACTGGAATTTTAGCCATTTTTTGACGTGAAATTGTAAACATGTGGACATGGATTTTGAAAATTCTAGAGAGAATTTTAAAAGCTTCAACAGAATTTCAACAATTTTGAGAGGGATTTGAAAAGTTTCAATGGGAATGGGAAGAATTGGGACAAAAATTGGAAAATTTTTAAGGGACTTTGAAAAAATTTCAACTGGAATTTTAGCAATTTTTTGACGTGAAATTGTAAACATCTGGACATGGATTTTGAAAATTCTAGAGAGAATTTTAAAAGCTTCAAGAGAATTTCAACAATTTTGAGAGGGATTTGAAAAGTTTCAATGGGAATGGGAAGAATTGGGACAAAAATTGGAAAATTTTTAAGGGACTTTGAAAAAATTTCAACTGGAATTTTAGCCATTTTTTGACGTGAAATTGTAAACATGTGGCCATGGATTTTGAAAATTCTAGAGAGAATTTTAAAAGCTTCAAGAGAATTTCAACAATTTTGAGAGGGATTTGAAAAGTTTCAATGGGAATGGGAAGAATTGGGACAAAAATTGGAAAATTTTTAAGGGACTTTGAAAAAATTTCAACTGGAATTTTAGCCATTTTTTGACGTGAAATTGTAAACATGTGGACATGGATTTTGAAAATTCTAGAGAGAATTTTAAAAGCTTCAAGAGAATTTCAACAATTTTGAGAGGGATTTGAAAAGTTTCAATGGGAATGGGAAGAATTGGGACAAAAATTGGAAAATTTTTAAGGGACTTTGAAAAAATTTCAACTGGAATTTTAGCAATTTTTTGACGCGAAATTGTAAACATGTGGCCATGGATTTTGAAAATTCTAGAGAGAATTTTAGAAGCTTCAAGAGAATTTCAACAATTTTGAGAGGGATTTGAAAAGTTTCAATGGGAATGGGAAGAATTGGGACAAAAATTGGAAAATTTTTAAGGGACTTTGAAAAAATTTCAACTGGAATTTTAGCCATTTTTTGACGTGAAATTGTAAACATGTGGCCATGGATTTTGAAAATTCTAGAGAGAATTTTAAAAGCTTCAACAGAATTTCAACAATTTTGAGAGGGATTTGAAAAGTTTCCATGGGAATGGGAAGAATTGGGACAAAAATTGGAAAATTTTTAAGGGACTTTGAAAAAATTTCAACTGGAATTTTAGCCATTTTTTTACATGAAATTGTAAACATGTGGCCATGGATTTTGAAAATTCTAGAGAGAATTTTAAAAGCTTCAACAGAATTTCAACAATTTTGAGAGGGATTTGAAAAGTTTCAATGGGAATGGGAAGAATTGGGACAAAAATTGGAAATTTTTAAGGGACTTTGAAAAAATTTCAACTGGAATTTTAGCCATTTTTTTACATGAAATTGTAAACATGTGGACATGGATTTTGAAAATTCTAGAGAGAATTTTAAAAGCTTCAAGAGAATTTCAACAATTTTGAGAGGGATTTGAAAAGTTTCAATGGGAATGGGAAGAATTGGGACAAAAATTGGAAAATTTTTAAGGGACTTTGAAAAAATTTCAACTGGAATTTTAGCCATTTTTTTACGTGAAATTGTGAACATGTGGACATGGATTTTGAAAATTCTAGAGAGAATTTTAAAAGCTTCAAGAGAATTTCAACAATTTTGAGAGGGATTTGAAAAGTTTCAATGGGAATGGGAAGAATTGGGACAAAAATTGGAAAATTTTTAAAGGACTTTGAAAAAATTTCAACTGGAATTTTAGCCATTTTTTTACGTGAAATTGTAAACATGTGGCCATGGATTTTGAAAATTCTAGAGAGAATTTTAAAAGCTTCAAGAGAATTTCAACAATTTTGAGAGGGATTTGAAAAGTTTCAATGGGAATGGGAAGAATTGGGACAAAAATTGGAAAATTTTTAAGGGACTTTGAAAAAATTTCAACTGGAATTTTAGCAATTTTTTGACGTGAAATTGTAAACATGTGGCCATGGATTTTGAAAATTCTAGAGAGAATTTTAAAAGCTTCAAGAGAATTTCAACAATTTTGAGAGGGATTTGAAAAGTTTCAATGGGAATGGGAAGAATTGGGACAAAAATTGGAAAATTTTTAAGGGACTTTGAAAAAATTTCAACTGGAATTTTAGCCATTTTTTGACGTGAAATTGTAAACATGTGGCCATGGATTTTGAAAATTCTAGAGAGAATTTTAAAAGCTTCAACAGAATTTCAACAATTTTGAGAGGGATTTGAAAAGTTTCCATGGGAATGGGAAGAATTGGGACAAAAATTGGAAATTTTTTAAGGGACTTTGAAAAAATTTCAACTGGAATTTTAGCCATTTTTTTACGTGAAATTGTAAACATGTGGCCATGGATTTTGAAAATTCTAGAGAGAATTTTAAAAGCTTCAAGAGAATTTCAACAATTTTGAGAGGGATTTGAAAAGTTTCAATGGGAATGGGAAGAATTGGGACAAAAATTGGAAAATTTTTAAGGGACTTTGAAAAAATTTCAACTGGAATTTTAGCCATTTTGTTACGTGAAATTGTAAACATGTGGACATGGATTTTGAAAATTCTAGAGAGAATTTTAAAAGCTTCAACAGAATTTCAACAATTTTGAGAGGGATTTGAAAAGTTTCAATGGGTATGGGAAGAATTGGGACAAAAATTGGAAAATTTTTAAGGGACTTTGAAAAAATTTCAACTGGAATTTTAGCCATTTTATGACGTGAAATTGGAAACATGTGGACATGGATTTTGAAAATTCTAGAGAGAATTTTAAAAGCTTCAAGAGAATTTCAACAATTTTGAGAGGGATTTGAAAAGTTTCAATGGGAATGGGAAGAATTGGGGCTAAAATTGGAAAATTTTTAAGGGACTTTGAAAAAATTTCAACTGGAATTTTAGCCATTTTTTTACGTGAAATTGTAAACATGTGGACATGGATTTTGAAAATTCTAGAGAGAATTTTAAAAGCTTCAACAGAATTTCAACAATTTTGAGAGGGATTTGAAAAGTTTCAATGGGAATGGGAAGAATTGGGACAAAAATTGGAAAATTTTTAAGGGACTTTGAAAAAATTTCAACTGGAATTTTAGCCATTTTTTGACGTGAAATTGTAAACATGTGGACATGGATTTTGAAAATTCTAGAGAGAATTTTAAAAGCTTCAACAGAATTTCAACAATTTTGAGAGGGATTTGAAAAGTTTCAATGGGAATGGGAAGAATTGGGACAAAAATTGGAAAATTTTTAAGGGACTTTGAAAAAATTTCAACTGGAATTTTAGCAATTTTTTGACGTGAAATTGTAAACATCTGGACATGGATTTTGAAAATTCTAGAGAGAATTTTAAAAGCTTCAAGAGAATTTCAACAATTTTGAGAGGGATTTGAAAAGTTTCAATGGGAATGGGAAGAATTGGGACAAAAATTGGAAAATTTTTAAGGGACTTTGAAAAAATTTCAACTGGAATTTTAGCCATTTTTTGACGTGAAATTGTAAACATGTGGACATGGATTTTGAAAATTCTAGAGAGAATTTTAAAAGCTTCAAGAGAATTTCAACAATTTTGAGAGGGATTTGAAAAGTTTCAATGGGAATGGGAAGAATTGGGACAAAAATTGGAAAATTTTTAAGGGACTTTGAAAAAATTTCAACTGGAATTTTAGCCATTTTTTGACGTGAAATTGTAAACATGTGGACATGGATTTTGAAAATTCTAGAGAGAATTTTAAAAGCTTCAAGAGAATTTCAACAATTTTGAGAGGGATTTGAAAAGTTTCCATGGGAATGGGAAGAATTGGGACAAAAATTGGAAAATTTTTAAGGGACTTTGAAAAAATTTCAACTGGAATTTTAGCAATTTTTTGACGTGAAATTGTAAACATGTGGCCATGGATTTTGAAAATTCTAGAGAGAATTTTAGAAGCTTCAAGAGAATTTCAACAATTTTGAGAGGGATTTGAAAAGTTTCAATGGGAATGGGAAGAATTGGGACAAAAATTGGAAAATTTTTAAGGGACTTTGAAAAAATTTCAACTGGAATTTTAGCCATTTTTTGACGTGAAATTGTAAACATGTGGCCATGGATTTTGAAAATTCTAGAGAGAATTTTAAAAGCTTCAACAGAATTTCAACAATTTTGAGAGGGATTTGAAAAGTTTCCATGGGAATGGGAAGAATTGGGACAAAAATTGGAAAATTTTTAAGGGACTTTGAAAAAATTTCAACTGGAATTTTAGCCATTTTTTTATGTGAAATTGTAAACATGTGGCCATGGATTTTGAAAATTCTAGAGAGAATTTTAAAAGCTTCAACAGAATTTCAACAATTTTGAGAGGGATTTGAAAAGTTTCAATGGGAATGGGAAGAATTGGGACAAAAATTGGAAAATTTTTCAGGGACTTTGAAAAAATTTCAACTGGAATTTTAGCCATTTTTTTACATGAAATTGTAAACATGTGGACATGGATTTTGAAAATTCTAGAGAGAATTTTAAAAGCTTCAAGAGAATTTCAACAATTTTGAGAGGGATTTGAAAAGTTTCAATGGGAATGGGAAGAATTGGGACAAAAATTGGAAAATTTTTAAGGGACTTTGAAAAAATTTCAACTGGAATTTTAGCCATTTTTTTACGTGAAATTGTGAACATGTGGACATGGATTTTGAAAATTCTAGAGAGAATTTTAAAAGCTTCAAGAGAATTTCAACAATTTTGAGAGGGATTTGAAAAGTTTCAATGGGAATGGGAAGAATTGGGACAAAAATTGGAAAATTTTTAAAGGACTTTGAAAAAATTTCAACTGGAATTTTAGCCATTTTTTTACGTGAAATTGTAAACATGTGGCCATGGATTTTGAAAATTCTAGAGAGAATTTTAAAAGCTTCAAGAGAATTTCAACAATTTTGAGAGGGATTTGAAAAGTTTCAATGGGAATGGGAAGAATTGGGACAAAAATTGGAAAATTTTTAAGGGACTTTGAAAAAATTTCAACTGGAATTTTAGCCATTTTTTTATGTGAAATTGTAAACATGTGGCCATGGATTTTGAAAATTCTAGAGAGAATTTTAAAAGCTTCAAGAAAATTTCAACAATTTTGAGAGGGATTTGAAAAGTTTCAATGGGAATGGGAAGAATTGGGACAAAAATTGGAAAATTTTTAAGGGACTTTGAAAAAATTTCAACTGGAATTTTAGCCATTTTTTGACGTGAAATTGTAAACATGTGGCCATGGATTTTGAAAATTCTAGAGAGAATTTTAAAAGCTTCAACAGAATTTCAACAATTTTGAGAGGGATTTGAAAAGTTTCAATGGGAATGGGAAGAATTGGGACAAAAATTGGAAAATTTTTAAGGGACTTTGAAAAAATTTCAACTGGAATTTTAGCCATTTTTTTACGTGAAATTGTAAACATGTGGCCATGGATTTTGAAAATTCTAGAGAGAATCTTAAAAGCTTCAACAGAATTTCAACAATTTTGAGAGGGATTTGAAAAGTTTCAATGGGAATGGGAAGAATTGGGACAAAAATTGGAAAATTTTTAAGGGACTTTGAAAAAATTTCAACTGGAATTTTAGCCATTTTGTTACGTGAAATTGTAAACATGTGGACATGGATTTTGAAAATTCTAGAGAGAATTTTAAAAGCTTCAAGAGAATTTCAACAATTTTGAGAGGGATTTGAAAAGTTTCAATGGGTATGGGAAGAATTGGGACAAAAATTGGAAAATTTTTAAGGGACTTGGAAAAAATTTCAACTGGAATTTTAGCCATTTTATGACGTGAAATTGGAAACATGTGGACATGGATTTTGAAAATTCTAGAGAGAATTTTAAAAGCTTCAAGAGAATTTCAACAATTTTGAGAGGGATTTGAAAAGTTTCAATGGGAATGGGAAGAATTGGGACTAAAATTGGAAAATTTTTAAGGGACTTTGAAAAAATTTCAACTGGAATTTTAGCCATTTTTTTACGTGAAATTGTAAACATGTGGACATGGATTTTGAAAATTCTAGAGAGAATTTTAAAAGCTTCAACAGAATTTCAACAATTTTGAGAGGGATTTGAAAAGTTTCAATGGGAATGGGAAGAATTGGGACAAAAATTGGAAAATTTTTAAGGGACTTTGAAAAAATTTCAACTGGAATTTTAGCCATTTTTTGACGTGAAATTGTGAACATGTTGAAGTGGATTTTGAAAATTCTAGAGAGAATTTTAAAAGCTTCAAGAGAATTTCAACAATTTTGAGAGGGATTTGAAAAGTTTCAATGGGAATGGGAAGAATTGGGACAAAAATTGGAAAATTTTTAAGGGACTTTGAAAAAATTTCAACTGGAATTTTAGCCATTTTTTTACATGAAATTGTAAACATGTGGCCATGGATTTTGAAAATTCTAGAGAGAATTTTAAAAGCTTCAAGAGAATTTCAACAATTTTGAGAGGGATTTGAAAAGTTTCAATGGGAATGGGAAGAATTGGGACAAAAATTGGAAAATTTTTCAGGGACTTTGAAAAAATTTCAACTGGAATTTTAGCCATTTTTTGACGTGAAATTGTAAACATGTGGCCATGGATTTTGAAAATTCTAGAGAGAATTTTAAAAGCTTCAACAGAATTTCAACAATTTTGAGAGGGATTTGAAAAGTTTCAATGGGAATGGGAAGAATTGGGACAAAAATTGGAAAATTTTTAAGGGACTTTGAAAAAATTTCAACTGGAATTTTAGCCATTTTGTTACGTGAAATTGTAAACATGTGGCCATGGATTTTGAAAATTCTAGAGAGAATTTTAAAAGCTTCAAGAGAATTTCAACAATTTTGAGAGGGATTTGAAAAGTTTCAATGGGAATGGGAAGAATTGGGACAAAAATTGGAAAATTTTTAAGGGACTTTGAAAAAATTTCAACTGGAATTTTGGCCATTTTTTTACGTGAAATTGTAAACATGTGGCCATGGATTTTGAAAATTCTAGAGAGAATTTTAAAAGCTTCAACAAAATTTCAACAATTTGGAGAGGGATTTGAAAAGTTTCAATGGGAATGGGAAGAATTGGGACAAAAATTGGAAAATTTTTAAGGGACTTTGAAAAAATTTCAACTGGAATTTTAGCCATTTTTTTACGTGAAATTGTAAACATGTGGCCATGGATTTTGAAAATTCTAGAGAGAATTTTAAAAGCTTCAAGAGAATTTCAACAATTTTGAGAGGGATTTGAAAAGTTTCAATGGGAATGGGAAGAATTGGGACAAAAATTGGAAAATTTTTAAGGGACTTTGAAAAAATTTCAACTGGAATTTTAGCCATTTTGTTACGTGAAATTGTAAACATGTGGACATGGATTTTGAAAATTCTAGAGAGAATTTTAAAAGCTTCAACAGAATTTCAACAATTTTGAGAGGGATTTGAAAAGTTTCAATGGGTATGGGAAGAATTGGGACAAAAATTGGAAAATTTTTAAGGGACTTTGAAAAAATTTCAACTGGAATTTTAGCCATTTTTTGACGTGAAATTGGAAACATGTGGACATGGATTTTGAAAATTCTAGAGAGAATTTTAAAAGCTTCAAGAGAATTTCAACAATTTTGAGAGGGATTTGAAAAGTTTCAATGGGAATGGGAAGAATTGGGACTAAAATTGGAAAATTTTTAAGGGACTTTGAAAAAATTTCAACTGGAATTTTAGCCATTTTTTGACGTGAAATTGTAAACATGTGGACATGGATTTTGAAAATTCTAGAGAGAATTTTAAAAGCTTCAACAGAATTTCAACAATTTTGAGAGGGATTTGAAAAGTTTCAATGGGAATGGGAAGAATTGGGACAAAAATTGGAAAATTTTTAAGGGACTTTGAAAAAATTTCAACTGGAATTTTAGCCATTTTTTGACGTGAAATTGTGAACATGTTGAAGTGGATTTTGAAAATTCTAGAGAGAATTTTAAAAGCTTCAAGAGAATTTCAACAATTTTGAGAGGGATTTGAAAAGTTTCAATGGGAATGGGAAGAATTGGGACAAAAATTGGAAAATTTTTAAGGGACTTTGAAAAAATTTCAACTGGAATTTTAGCCATTTTTTGACGTGAAATTGTAAACATGTGGCCATGGATTTTGAAAATTCTAGAGAGAATTTTAAAAGCTTCAACAGAATTTCAACAATTTTGAGAGGGATTTGAAAAGTTTCAATGGGAATGGGAAGAATTGGGACAAAAATTGGAAAATTTTTAAGGGACTTTGAAAAAATTTCAACTGGAATTTTAGCCATTTTTTGACGTGAAATTGTAAACATGTGGCCATGGATTTTGAAAATTCTAGAGAGAATTTTAAAAGCTTCAAGAGAATTTCAACAATTTTGAGAGGGATTTGAAAAGTTTCAATGGGAATGGGAAGAATTGGGACAAAAATTGGAAAATTTTTAAGGGACTTTGAAAAAATTTCAACTGGAATTTTAGCCATTTTTTGACGTGAAATTGTAAACATGTGGCCATGGATTTTGAAAATTCTAGAGAGAATTTTAAAAGCTTCAAGAGAATTTCAACAATTTTGAGAGGGATTTGAAAAGTTTCCATGGGAATGGGAAGAATTGGGACAAAAATTGGAAAATTTTTAAGGGACTTTGAAAAAATTTCAACTGGAATTTTGGCCATTTTTTTACGTGAAATTGTAAACATGTGGCCATGGATTTTGAAAATTCTAGAGAGAATTTTAAAAGCTTCAAGAGAATTTCAACAATTTTGAGAGGGATTTGAAAAGTTTCAATGGGAATGGGAAGAATTGGGACAAAAATGGGAAAATTTTTCAGGGACTTTGAAAAAATTTCAACTGGAATTTTAGCCATTTTTTGACGTGAAATTGTAAACATGTGGCCATGGATTTTGAAAATTCTAGAGAGAATTTTAAAAGTTTCAACAGAATTTCAACAATTTTGAGAGGGATTTGAAAAGTTTCAATGGGAATGGGAAGAATTGGGACAAAAATTGGAAAATTTTTAAGGGACTTTGAAAAAATTTCAACTGGAATTTTAGCCATTTTTTGACGTGAAATTGTAAACATGTGGACATGGATTTTGAAAATTCTAGAGAGAATTTTAAAAGCTTCAACAGAATTTCAACAATTTTGAGAGGGATTTGAAAAGTTTCAATGGGAATGGGAAGAATTGGGACAAAAATTGGAAAATTTTTAAGGGACTTTGAAAAAATTTCAACTGGAATTTTAGCAATTTTTTTACGTGAAATTGTAAACATGTGGCCATGGATTTTGAAAATTCTAGAGAGAATTTTAAAAGCTTCAAGAGAATTTCAACAATTTTGAGAGGGATTTGAAAAGTTTCAATGGGAATGGGAAGAATTGGGACAAAAATTGGAAAATTTTTAAAGGACTTTGAAAAAATTTCAACTGGAATTTTAGCCATTTTTTACGTGAAATTGTAAACATGTTGAAGTGGATTTTGAAAATTCTAGAGAGAATTTTAAAAGCTTCAACAGAATTTCAACACTTTTGAGAGGGATTTGAAAAGTTTCAATGGGAATGGGAAGAATTGGGACAAAAATTGGAAAATTTTTAAGGGACTTTGAAAAAATTTCAACTGGAATTTTAGCCATTTTTTTACGTGAAATTGTAAACATGTGGCCATGGATTTTGAAAATTCTAGAGAGAATTTTAAAAGCTTCAAGAGAATTTCAACAATTTTGAGAGGGATTTGAAAAGTTTCAATGGGAATGGGAAGAATTGGGACAAAAATTGGAAAATTTTTAAGGGACTTTGAAAAAATTTCAACTGGAATTTTAGCCATTTTGTTACGTGAAATTGTAAACATGTGGACATGGATTTTGAAAATTCTAGAGAGAATTTTAAAAGCTTCAAGAGAATTTCAACAATTTTGAGAGGGATTTGAAAAGTTTCAATGGGAATGGGAAGAATTGGGACAAAAATTGGAAAATTTTTAAGGGACTTTGAAAAAATTTCAACTGGAATTTTAGCCATTTTTTTACGTGAAATTGTAAACATGTGGCCATGGATTTTGAAAATTCTAGAGAGAATTTTAAAAGCTTCAAGAGAATTTCAACAATTTTGAGAGGGATTTGAAAAGTTTCAATGGGAATGGGAAGAATTGGGACAAAAATTGGAAAATTTTTAAGGGACTTTGAAAAAATTTCAACTGGAATTTTAGCCATTTTTTGACGTGAAATTGTAAACATGTGGACATGGATTTTGAAAATTCTAGAGAGAATTTTAAAAGCTTCAAGAGAATTTCAACAATTTTGAGAGGGATTTGAAAAGTTTCAATGGGAATGGGAAGAATTGCGACAAAAATTGGAAAATTTTTAAAGGACTTTGAAAAAATTTCAACTGGAATTTTAGCCATTTTTTACGTGAAATTGTAAACATGTGGACATGGATTTTGAAAATTCTAGAGAGAATTTTAAAAGCTTCAACAGAATTTCAACAATTTTGAGAGGGATTTGAAAAGTTTCAATGGGAATGGGAAGAATTGGGACAAAAATTGGAAAATTTTTAAGGGACTTTGAAAAAATTTCAACTGGAATTTTAGCCATTTTTTTATGTGAAATTGTAAACATGTGGCCATGGATTTTGAAAATTCTAGAGAGAATTTTAAAAGCTTCAAGAGAATTTCAACAATTTTGAGAGGGATTTGAAAAGTTTCAATGGGAATGGGAAGAATTGGGACAAAAATTGGAAAATTTTTAAGGGACTTTGAAAAAATTTCAACTGGAATTTTAGCCATTTTTTTTACGTGAAATTGTAAACATGTGGCCATGGATTTTGAAAATTCTAGAGAGAATTTTAAAAGCTTCAAGAGAATTTCAACAATTTTGAGAGGGATTTGAAAAGTTTCAATGGGAATGGGAAGAATTGGGACAAAAATTGGAAAATTTTTAAGGGACTTTGAAAAAATTTCAACTGGAATTTTAGCAATTTTTTTATGTGAAATTGTAAACATGTGGCCATGGATTTTGAAAATTCTAGAGAGAATTTTAAAAGCTTCAAGAGAATTTCAACAATTTTGAGAGGGATTTGAAAAGTTTCAATGGGAATGGGAAGAATTGGGACAAAAATTGGAAAATTTTTCAGGGACTTTGAAAAAATTTCAACTGGAATTTTAGCCATTTTTTGACGTGAAATTGTAAACATGTGGCCATGGATTTTGAAAATTCTAGAGAGAATTTTAAAAGCTTCAAGAGAATTTCAACAATTTTGAGAGGGATTTGAAAAGTTTCAATGGGAATGGGAAGAATTGGGACAAAAATTGGAAAATTTTTAAGGGACTTTGAAAAAATTTCAACTGGAATTTTAGCCATTTTTTGACGTGAAATTGTAAACATGTGGCCATGGATTTTGAAAATTCTAGAGAGAATTTTAAAAGCTTCAAGAGAATTTCAACAATTTTGAGAGGGATTTGAAAAGTTTCAATGGGAATGGGAAGAATTGGGACAAAAATTGGAAAATTTTTAAGGGACTTTGAAAAAATTTCAACTGGAATTTTGGCCATTTTTTTACGTGAAATTGTAAACATGTGGCCATGGATTTTGAAAATTCTAGAGAGAATTTTAAAAGCTTCAACAGAATTTCAACAATTTGAGAGGGATTTGAAAAGTTTCAATGGGAATGGGAAGAATTGGGACAAAAATTGGAAAATTTTGAAGGGACTTTGAAAAAATTTCAACTGGAATTTTAGCCATTTTTTTACGTGAAATTGTAAACATGTGGCCATGGATTTTGAAAATTCTAGAGAGAATTTTAAAAGTTTCAACAGAATTTCAACAATTTTGAGAGGGATTTGAAAAGTTTCCATGGGAATGGGAAGAATTGGGACAAAAATTGGAAAATTTTTAAGGGACTTGGAAAAAATTTCAACTGGAATTTTAGCCATTTTTTGACGTGAAATTGTAAACATGTGGACATGGATTTTGAAAATTCTAGAGAGAATTTTAAAAGCTTCAACAGAATTTCAACAATTTTGAGAGGGATTTGAAAAGTTTCAATGGGAATGGGAAGAATTGGGCCAAAATTGGAAAATTTTTAAGGGACTTTGAAAAAATTTCAACTGGAATTTTAGCAATTTTTTTACGTGAAATTGTAAACATGTGGCCATGGATTTTGAAAATTCTAGAGAGAATTTTAAAAGCTTCAAGAGAATTTCAACAATTTTGAGAGGGATTTGAAAAGTTTCAATGGGAATGGGAAGAATTGGGACAAAAATTGGAAAATTTTTAAAGGACTTTGAAAAAATTTCAACTGGAATTTTAGCCATTTTTTACGTGAAATTGTAAACATGTTGAAGTGGATTTTGAAAATTCTAGAGAGAATTTTAAAAGCTTCAAGAGAATTTCAACAATTTTGAGAGGGATTTGAAAAGTTTCAATGGGAATGGGAAGAATTGGGACAAAAATTGGAAAATTTTTAAGGGACTTTGAAAAAATTTCAACTGGAATTTTAGCCATTTTTTTACGTGAAATTGTAAACATGTGGCCATGGATTTTGAAAATTCTAGAGAGAATTTTAAAAGCTTCAAGAGAATTTCAACAATTTTGAGAGGGATTTGAAAAGTTTCCATGGGAATGGGAAGAATTGGGACAAAAATTGGAAAATTTTTAAGGGACTTGGAAAAAATTTCAACTGGAATTTTAGCCATTTTTTGACGTGAAATTGTAAACATGTGGACATGGATTTTGAAAATTCTAGAGAGAATTTTAAAAGATTCAACAGAATTTCAACAATTTTGAGAGGGATTTGAAAAGTTTCAATGGGAATGGGAAGAATTGGGACAAAAATTGGAAAATTTTGAAGGGACTTTGAAAAAATTTCAACTGGAATTTTAGCCATTTTTTTACGTGAAATTGTAAACATGTGGCCATGGATTTTGAAAATTCTAGAGAGAATTTTAAAAGCTTCAAGAGAATTTCAACAATTTTGAGAGGGATTTGAAAAGTTTCAATGGGAATGGGAAGAATTGGGACAAAAAATTCGAAAATTATTAAGGGACTTTGAAAAAATTTCAACTGGAATTTTAGCCATTTTTTGACGTGAAATTGTAAACATGTGGCCATGGATTTTGAAAATTCTAGAGAGAATTTTAAAAGCTTCAAGAGAATTTCAACGATTTTGAGAGGGATTTGAAAAGTTTCAATGGGAATGGGAAGAATTGGGACAAAAATTGGAAAATTTTTAAGGGACTTTGAAAAAATTTCAACTGGAATTTTAGCCATTTTTTTATGTGAAATTGTAAACATGTGGCCATGGATTTTGAAAATTCTAGAGAGAATTTTAAAAGCTTCAAGAGAATTTCAACAATTTTGAGAGGGATTTGAGAAGTTTCAATGGGAATGGGAAGAATTGCGACAAAAATTGGAAAATTTTTAAAGGACTTTGAAAAAATTTCAACTGGAATTTTAGCCATTTTTTACGTGAAATTGTAAACATGTTGAAGTGGATTTTGAAAATTCTAGAGAGAATTTTAAAAGCTTCAACAGAATTTCAACAATTTTGAGAGGGATTTGAAAAGTTTCAATGGGAATGGGAAGAATTGGGACAAAAATTGGAAAATTTTTAAGGGACTTTGAAAAAATTTCAACTGGAATTTTAGCCATTTTTTTATGTGAAATTGTAAACATGTGGCCATGGATTTTGAAAATTCTAGAGAGAATTTTAAAAGCTTCAAGAGAATTTCAACAATTTTGAGAGGGATTTGAAAAGTTTCAATGGGAATGGGAAGAATTGGGACAAAAATTGGAAAATTTTTAAGGGACTTTGAAAAAATTTCAACTGGAATTTTAGCCATTTTTTTTACGTGAAATTGTAAACATGTGGACATGGATTTTGAAAATTCTAGAGAGAATTTTAAAAGCTTCAAGAGAATTTCAACAATTTTGAGAGGGATTTGAAAAGTTTCAATGGGAATGGGAAGAATTGGGACAAAAATTGGAAAATTTTGAAGGGACTTTGAAAAAATTTCAACTGGAATTTTAGCCATTTTTTGACGTGAAATTGTAAACATGTGGACATGGATTTTGAAAATTCTAGAGAGAATTTTAAAAGCTTCAAGAGAATTTCAACAATTTTGAGAGGGATTTGAAAAGTTTCAATGGGAATGGGAAGAATTGGGACAAAAATTGGAAAATTTTTCAGGGACTTTGAAAAAATTTCAACTGGAATTTTAGCCATTTTGTTACGTGAAATTGTAAACATGTGGACATGGATTTTGAAAATTCTAGAGAGAATTTTAAAAGCTTCAAGAGAATTTCAACAATTTTGAGAGGGATTTGAAAAGTTTCAATGGGAATGGGAAGAATTGGGACAAAAATTGGAAAATTTTTAAGGGACTTTGAAAAAATTTCAACTGGAATTTTAGCCATTTTTTGACGTGAAATTGTAAACATGTGGCCATGGATTTTGAAAATTCTAGAGAGAATTTTAAAAGCTTCAAGAGAATTTCAACGATTTGGAGAGGGATTTGAAAAGTTTCAATGGGAATGGGAAGAATTGGGACAAAAATTAGAAAATTTTTAAGGGACTTTGAAAAAATTTCAACTGGAATTTTAGCCATTTTTTGACGTGAAATTGTAAACATGTGGCCATGGATTTTGAAAATTCTAGAGAGAATTTTAAAAGCTTCAAGAGAATTTCAACAATTTTGAGAGGGATTTGAAAAGTTTCAATGGGAATGGGAAGAATTGGGACAAAAATTGGAAAATTTTTCAGGGACTTTGAAAAAATTTCAACTGGAATTTTAGCCATTTTTTGACGTGAAATTGTAAACATGTGGCCATGGATTTTGAAAATTCTAGAGAGAATTTTAAAAGCTTCAACAGAATTTCAACAATTTTGAGAGGGATTTGAAAAGTTTCAATGGGAATGGGAAGAATTGGGACAAAAATTGGAAAATTTTTAAGGGACTTTGAAAAAATTTCAACTGGAATTTTAGCCATTTTTTTACGTGAAATTGTAAACATGTGGCCATGGATTTTGAAAATTCTAGAGAGAATTTTAAAAGCTTCAACAGAATTTCAACAATTTTGAGAGGGATTTGAAAAGTTTCAATGGGAATGGGAAGAATTGGGACAAAAATTGGAAAATTTTTAAGGGACTTTGAAAAAATTTCAACTGGAATTTTAGCAATTTTTTGACGTGAAATTGTAAACATGTGGACATGGATTTTGAAAATTCTAGAGAGAATTTTAAAAGCTTCAAGAGAATTTCAACAATTTTGAGAGGGATTTGAAAAGTTTCAATGGGAATGGGAAGAATTGGGACAAAAATTGGAAAATTTTTAAGGGACTTTGAAAAAATTTCAACTGGAATTTTAGCAATTTTTTGACGTGAAATTGTAAACATGTGGCCATGGATTTTGAAAATTCTAGAGAGAATTTTAAAAGCTTCAACAGAATTTCAACAATTTTGAGAGGGATTTGAAAAGTTTCAATGGGAATGGGAAGAATTGGGACAAAAATTGGAAAATTTTTAAGGGACTTTGAAAAAATTTCAACTGGAATTTTGGCCATTTTTTATGTGAAATTGTAAACATGTGGCCATGCATTTTGAAAATTCTAGAGAGAATTTTAAAAGCTTCAACAGAATTTCTACAATTTTGAGAGGGATTTGAAAAGTTTCAATGGGAATGGGAAGAATTGGGACAAAAATTGGAAAATTTTTAAGGGACTTTGAAAAAATTTCAAGTGGAATTTTAGCCATTTTGTTACGTGAAATTGTAAACATGTGGCCATGGATTTTGAAAATTCTAGAGAGAATTTTAAAAGCTTCAACAGAATTTCAACAATTTTGAGAGGGATTTGAAAAGTTTCAATGGGAATGGGAAGAATTGGGACAAAAATTGGAAAATTTTTAAGGGACTTTGAAAAAATTTCAACTGGAATTTTAGCCATTTTGTTACGTGAAATTGTAAACATGTGGACATGGATTTTGAAAATTCTAGAGAGAATTTTAAAAGCTTCAACAGAATTTCAACAATTTTGAGAGGGATTTGAAAAGTTTCAAGGGGAATGGGAAGAATTGGGACAAAAATTGGAAAATTTTTAAGGGACTTTGAAAAATTTCAACTGGAATTTTAGCCATTTTTTGACGTGAAATTGTAAACATGTGGACATGGATTTTGAAAATTCTAGAGAGAATTTTAAAAGCTTCAACAGAATTTCTACAATTTTGAGAGGGATTTGAAAAGTTTCAATGGGAATGGGAAGAATTGGGACAAAAATTGGAAAATTTTGAAGGGACTTTGAAAAAATTTCAACTGGAATTTTAGCCATTTTTTTACGTGAAATTGTAAACATGTGGACATGGATTTTGAAAATTCTAGAGAGAATTTTAAAAGCTTCAAGAGAATTTCAACAATTTTGAG
>NW_028116253.1:0-23292 GCF_964273445.1 Streptopelia decaocto
CCCATTCCCATTGAAACTTTTCAAATCCCTCTCAAAATTGTTGAAATTCTGTTGAAGCTTTTAAAATTCTCTCTAGAATTTTCAAAATCCATGGCCACATGTTTACAATTTCACATAAAAAAATGGCTAAAATTCCAGTTGAAATTTTTTCAAAGTCCCTTAAAAATTTTCCAATTTTTGTCCCAATTCTTCCCATTCCCATTGAAACTTTTCAAATCCCTCTCAAAATTGTTGAAATTCTGTTGAAGCTTTTAAAATTCTCTCTAGAATTTTCAAAATCCATGGCCACATGTTTACAATTTCACGTCAAAAAATGCTAAAATTCCAGTTGAAATTTTTTCAAAGTCCCTTAAAAATTTTCCAATTTTTGTCCCAATTCTTCCCATTCCCATTGAAACTTTTCAAATCCCTCTCAAAATTGTTGAAATTCTGTTGAAGCTTTTAAAATTCTCTCTAGAATTTTCAAAATCCATGGCCACATGTTTACAATTTCACATAAAAAAATTGCTAAAATTCCAGTTGAAATTTTTTCAAAGTCCCTTAAAAATTTTCCAATTTTTGTCCCAATTCTTCCCATTCCCATTGAAACTTTTCAAATCCCTCTCAACATTGTTGAAATTCTGTTGAAGCTTTTAAAATTCTCTCTAGAATTTTCAAAATCCGTGGCCACATGTTTACGATTTCACGTAACAAAATGGCTAAAATTCCAGTTGAAATTTTTTCAAAGTCCCTTAAAAATTTTCCAATTTTTGTCCCAATTCTTCCCATTCCCATTGAAACTTTTCAAATCCCTCTCAAAATTGTTGAAATTCTCTTGAAGCTTTTAAAATTCTCTCTAGAATTTTCAAAATCCATGTCCACATGTTTACAATTTCACGTCAAAAAATGGCTAAAATTCCAGTTGAAATTTTTTCAAAGTCCCTTAAAAATTTTCCAATTTTTGTCCCAATTCTTCCCATTCCCATTGAAACTTTTCAAATCCCTCTCAAAATTGTTGAAATTCTCTTGAAGCTTTTAAAATTCTCTCTAGAATTTTCAAAATCCATGGCCACATGTTTACAATTTCACATAAAAAAATGGCTAAAATTCCAGTTGAAATTTTTTCAAAGTCCCTTAAAAATTTTCCAATTTTTGTCCCAATTCTTCCCATTCCCATTGAAACTTTTCAAATCCCTCTCAAAATTGTTGAAATTCTCTTGAAGCTTTTAAAATTCTCTCTAGAATTTTCAAAATCCATGTCCACATGTTTACAATTTCACGTAACAAAATGGCTAAAATTCCAGTTGAAATTTTTTCAAAGTCCCTTAAAAATTTTCCAATTTTTGTCCCAATTCTTCCCATTCCCATTGAAACTTTTCAAATCCCTCTCAAAATTGTTGAAATTCTCTTGAAGCTTTTAAAATTCTCTCTAGAATTTTCAAAATCCATGTCCACATGTTTACAATTTCACGTCAAAAAATGGCTAAAATTCCAGTTGAAATTTTTTCAAAGTCCCTTAAAAATTTTCCAATTTTTGTCCCAATTCTTCCCATTCCCATTGAAACTTTTCAAATCCCTCTCAAAATTGTTGAAATTCTGTTGAAGCTTTTAAAATTCTCTCTAGAATTTTCAAAATCCATGGCCACATGTTTACAATTTCACGTCAAAAAATGCTAAAATTCCAGTTGAAATTTTTTCAAAGTCCCTTAAAAATTTTCCAATTTTTGTCCCAATTCTTCCCATTCCCATTGAAACTTTTCAAATCCCTCTCAAAATTGTTGAAATTCTGTTGAAGCTTTTAAAATTCTCTCTAGAATTTTCAAAATCCATGGCCACATGTTTACAATTTCACATAAAAAATTGCTAAAATTCCAGTTGAAATTTTTTCAAAGTCCCTTAAAAATTTTCCAATTTTTGTCCCAATTCTTCCCATTCCCATTGAAACTTTTCAAATCCCTCTCAACATTGTTGAAATTCTGTTGAAGCTTTTAAAATTCTCTCTAGAATTTTCAAAATCCGTGGCCACATGTTTACGATTTCACGTAACAAAATGGCTAAAATTCCAGTTGAAATTTTTTCAAAGTCCCTTAAAAATTTTCCAATTTTTGTCCCAATTCTTCCCATTCCCATTGAAACTTTTCAAATCCCTCTCAAAATTGTTGAAATTCTGTTGAAGCTTTTAAAATTCTCTCTAGAATTTTCAAAATCCATGGCCACATGTTTACAATTTCACGTCAAAAAATGCTAAAATTCCAGTTGAAATTTTTTCAAAGTCCCTTAAAAATTTTCCAATTTTTGTCCCAATTCTTCCCATTCCCATTGAAACTTTTCAAATCCCTCTCAAAATTGTAGAAATTCTGTTGAAGCTTTTAAAATTCTCTCTAGAATTTTCAAAATCCATGGCCACATGTTTACAATTTCACATAAAAAAATGGCTAAAATTCCAGTTGAAATTTTTTCAAAGTCCCTTAAAAATTTTCCAATTTTTGTCCCAATTCTTCCCATTCCCATTGAAACTTTTCAAATCCCTCTCAACATTGTTGAATTCTGTTGAAGCTTTTAAAATTCTCTCTAGAATTTTCAAAATCCGTGGCCACATGTTTACGATTTCACGTAACAAAATGGCTAAAATTCCAGTTGAAATTTTTTCAAAGTCCCTTCAAAATTTTCCAATTTTTGTCCCAATTCTTCCCATTCCCATTGAAACTTTTCAAATCCCTCTCAAAATTGTTGAAATTCTCTTGAAGCTTTTAAAATTCTCTCTAGAATTTTCAAAATCCATGGCCACATGTTTACAATTTCACGTAACAAAATGGCTAAAATTCCAGTTGAAATTTTTTCAAAGTCCCTTAAAAATTTTCCAATTTTTGTCCCAATTCTTCCCATTCCCATTGAAACTTTTCAAATCCCTCTCAAAATTGTTGAAATTCTCTTGAAGCTTTTAAAATTCTCTCTAGAATTTTCAAAATCCATGGCCACATGTTTACAATTTCACATAAAAAAATTGCTAAAATTCCAGTTGAAATTTTTTCAAAGTCCCTTAAAAATTTTCCAATTTTTGTCCCAATTCTTCCCATTCCCATTGAAACTTTTCAAATCCCTCTCAAAATTGTTGAAATTCTGTTGAAGCTTTTAAAATTCTCTCTAGAATTTTCAAAATCCATGGCCACATGTTTACAATTTCACATAAAAAAATGGCTAAAATTCCAGTTGAAATTTTTTCAAAGTCCCTTAAAAATTTTCCAATTTTTGTCCCAATTCTTCCCATTCCCATTGAAACTTTTCAAATCCCTCTCAAAATTGTTGAAATTCTCTTGAAGCTTTTAAAATTCTCTCTAGAATTTTCAAAATCCATGGCCACATGTTTACAATTTCACATAAAAAAATGGCTAAAATTCCAGTTGAAATTTTTTCAAAGTCCCTTAAAAATTTTCCAATTTTTGTCCCAATTCTTCCCATTCCCATTGAAACTTTTCAAATCCCTCTCAAAATTGTTGAAATTCTCTTGAAGCTTTTAAAATTCTCTCTAGAATTTTCAAAATCCATGTCCACATGTTTACAATTTCACGTAACAAAATGGCTAAAATTCCAGTTGAAATTTTTTCAAAGTCCCTTAAAAATTTTCCAATTTTTGTCCCAATTCTTCCCATTCCCATTGAAACTTTTCAAATCCCTCTCAAAATTGTTGAAATTCTGTTGAAGCTTTTAAAATTCTCTCTAGAATTTTCAAAATCCATGTCCACATGTTTACAATTTCACGTCAAAAAATGGCTAAAATTCCAGTTGAAATTTTTTTCAAAGTCCCTTAAAAATTTTCCAATTTTTGTCCCAATTCTTCCCATTCCCATTGAAACTTTTCAAATCCCTCTCAAAATTGTTGAAATTCTGTTGAAGCTTTTAAAATTCTCTCTAGAATTTTCAAAATCCATGGCCACATGTTTACAATTTCATGTCAAAAAATTGCTAAAATTCCAGTTGAAATTTTTTCAAAGTCCCTTAAAAATTTTCCAATTTTTGTCCCAATTCTTCCCATTCCCATTGAAACTTTTCAAATCCCTCTCAAAATTGTTGAAATTCTGTTGAAGCTTTTAAAATTCTCTCTAGAATTTTCAAAATCCATGGCCACATGTTTACAATTTCACATAAAAAAATGGCTAAAATTCCAGTTGAAATTTTTTCAAAGTCCCTTAAAAATTTTCCAATTTTTGTCCCAATTCTTCCCATTCCCATTGAAACTTTTCAAATCCCTCTCAAAATTGTTGAAATTCTGTTGAAGCTTTTAAAATTCTCTCTAGAATTTTCAAAATCCATGGCCACATGTTTACAATTTCACGTCAAAAAATGCTAAAATTCCAGTTGAAATTTTTTCAAAGTCCCTTAAAAATTTTCCAATTTTTGTCCCAATTCTTCCCATTCCCATTGAAACTTTTCAAATCCCTCTCAAAATTGTTGAAATTCTGTTGAAGCTTTTAAAATTCTCTCTAGAATTTTCAAAATCCATGGCCACATGTTTACAATTTCACATAAAAAAATTGCTAAAATTCCAGTTGAAATTTTTTCAAAGTCCCTTAAAAATTTTCCAATTTTTGTCCCAATTCTTCCCATTCCCATTGAAACTTTTCAAATCCCTCTCAACATTGTTGAAATTCTGTTGAAGCTTTTAAATTCTCTCTAGAATTTTCAAAATCCGTGGCCACATGTTTACGATTTCACGTAACAAAATGGCTAAAATTCCAGTTGAAATTTTTTCAAAGTCCCTTAAAAATTTTCCAATTTTTGTCCCAATTCTTCCCATTCCATTGAAACTTTTCAAATCCCTCTCAAAATTGTTGAAATTCTCTTGAAGCTTTTAAAATTCTCTCTAGAATTTTCAAAATCCATGGCCACATGTTTACAATTTCACGTAACAAAATGGCTAAAATTCCAGTTGAAATTTTTTCAAAGTCCCTTAAAAATTTTCCAATTTTTGTCCCAATTCTTCCCATTCCCATTGAAACTTTTCAAATCCCTCTCAAAATTGTTGAAATTCTCTTGAAGCTTTTAAAATTCTCTCTAGAATTTTCAAAATCCATGGCCACATGTTTACAATTTCACATAAAAAAATGGCTAAAATTCCAGTTGAAATTTTTTCAAAGTCCCTTAAAAATTTTCCAATTTTTGTCCCAATTCTTCCCATTCCCATTGAAACTTTTCAAATCCCTCTCAAAATTGTTGAAATTCTCTTGAAGCTTTTAAAATTCTCTCTAGAATTTTCAAAATCCATGTCCACATGTTTACAATTTCACGTAACAAAATGGCTAAAATTCCAGTTGAAATTTTTTCAAAGTCCCTTAAAAATTTTCCAATTTTGTCCCAATTCTTCCCATTCCCATTGAAACTTTTCAAATCCCTCTCAAAATTGTTGAAATTCTCTTGAAGCTTTTAAAATTCTCTCTAGAATTTTCAAAATCCATGTCCACATGTTTACAATTTCACGTCAAAAAATGGCTAAAATTCCAGTTGAAATTTTTTCAAAGTCCCTTAAAAATTTTCCAATTTTTGTCCCAATTCTTCCCATTCCCATTGAAACTTTTCAAATCCCTCTCAAAATTGTTGAAATTCTGTTGAAGCTTTTAAAATTCTCTCTAGAATTTTCAAAATCCATGGCCACATGTTTACAATTTCACGTCAAAAAATGCTAAAAATTCCAGTTGAAATTTTTTCAAAGTCCCTTAAAAATTTTCCAATTTTTGTCCCAATTCTTCCCATTCCCATTGAAACTTTTCAAATCCCTCTCAAAATTGTTGAAATTCTGTTGAAGCTTTTAAAATTCTCTCTAGAATTTTCAAAATCCATGGCCACATGTTTACAATTTCACATAAAAAAATTGCTAAAATTCCAGTTGAAATTTTTTCAAAGTCCCTTAAAAATTTTCCAATTTTTGTCCCAATTCTTCCCATTCCCATTGAAACTTTTCAAATCCCTCTCAACATTGTTGAAATTCTGTTGAAGCTTTTAAAATTCTCTCTAGAATTTTCAAAATCCGTGGCCACATGTTTACGATTTCACGTAACAAAATGGCTAAAATTCCAGTTGAAATTTTTTCAAAGTCCCTTAAAAATTTTCCAATTTTTGTCCCAATTCTTCCCATTCCCATTGAAACTTTTCAAATCCCTCTCAAAATTGTTGAAATTCTCTTGAAGCTTTTAAAATTCTCTCTAGAATTTTCAAAATCCATGGCCACATGTTTACAATTTCACGTAACAAAATGGCTAAAATTCCAGTTGAAATTTTTTCAAAGTCCCTTAAAAATTTTCCAATTTTTGTCCCAATTCTTCCCATTCCCATTGAAACTTTTCAAATCCCTCTCAAAATTGTTGAAATTCTCTTGAAGCTTTTAAAATTCTCTCTAGAATTTTCAAAATCCATGGCCACATGTTTACAATTTCACATAAAAAAATTGCTAAAATTCCAGTTGAAATTTTTTCAAAGTCCTTAAAAATTTTCCAATTTTTGTCCCAATTCTTCCCATTCCCATTGAAACTTTTCAAATCCCTCTCAACATTGTTGAAATTCTGTTGAAGCTTTTAAAATTCTCTCTAGAATTTTCAAAATCCATGGCCACATGTTTACAATTTCACATAAAAAAATGGCTAAAATTCCAGTTGAAATTTTTTCAAAGTCCCTTAAAAATTTTCCAATTTTGTCCCAATTCTTCCCATTCCCATTGAAACTTTTCAAATCCCTCTCAAAATTGTTGAAATTCTCTTGAAGCTTTTAAAATTCTCTCTAGAATTTTCAAAATCCATGTCCACATGTTTACAATTTCACGTCAAAAAAAGGCTAAAATTCCAGTTGAAATTTTTTCAAAGTCCCTTAAAAATTTTCCAATTTTTGTCCCAATTCTTCCCCCATTCCCATTGAAACTTTTCAAATCCCTCTCAAAATTGTTGAAATTCTCTTGAAGCTTTTAAAATTCTCTCTAGAATTTTCAAAATCCATGTCCACATGTTTACAATTTCATGTCAAAAAAATGGCTAAAATTCCAGTTGAAATTTTTTCAAAGTCCCTTAAAAATTTTCCAATTTTTGTCCCAATTCTTCCCATTCCCATTGAAACTTTTCAAATCCCTCTCAAAATTGTTGAAATTCTGTTGAAGCTTTTAAAATTCTCTCTAGAATTTTCAAAATCCATGGCCACATGTTTACAATTTCACGTAACAAAATGGCTAAAATTCCAGTTGAAATTTTTTCAAAGTCCCTTAAAAATTTTCCAATTTTTGTCCCAATTCTTCCCATTCCCATTGAAACTTTTCAAATCCCTCTCAAAATTGTTGAAATTCTGTTGAAGCTTTTAAAATTCTCTCTAGAATTTTCAAAATCCATGGCCACATGTTTACAATTTCACGTCAAAAAATGCTAAAATTCCAGTTGAAATTTTTTCAAAGTCCCTTAAAAATTTTCCAATTTTTGTCCCAATTCTTCCCATTCCCATTGAAACTTTTCAAATCCCTCTCAAAATTGTTGAAATTCTCTTGAAGCTTTTAAAATTCTCTCTAGAATTTTCAAAATCCATGGCCACATGTTTACAATTACACATAAAAAAATGGCTAAAATTCCAGTTGAAATTTTTTCAAAGTCCCTTAAAAATTTTCCAATTTTTGTCCCAATTCTTCCCATTCCCATTGAAACTTTTCAAATCCCTCTCAACATTGTTGAAATTCTGTTGAAGCTTTTAAAATTCTCTCTAGAATTTTCAAAATCCGTGGCCACATGTTTACAATTTCACGTAACAAAATGGCTAAAATTCCAGTTGAAATTTTTTCAAAGTCCCTTAAAAATTTTCCAATTTTTGTCCCAATTCTTCCCATTCCCATTGAAACTTTTCAAATCCCTCTCAAAATTGTTGAAATTCTCTTGAAGCTTTTAAAATTCTCTCTAGAATTTTCAAAATCCATGGCCACATGTTTACAATTTCACGTAACAAAATGGCTAAAATTCCAGTTGAAATTTTTTCAAAGTCCCTTAAAAATTTTCCAATTTTTGTCCCAATTCTTCCCATTCCCATTGAAACTTTTCAAATCCCTCTCAAAATTGTAGAAATTCTCTTGAAGCTTTTAAAATTCTCTCTAGAATTTTCAAAATCCATGGCCACATGTTTACAATTTCACGTCAAAAAATGGCTAAAATTCCAGTTGAAATTTTTTCAAAGTCCCTTAAAAATTTTCCAATTTTTGTCCCAATTCTTCCCATTCCCATTGAAACTTTTCAAATCCCTCTCAAAATTGTAGAAATTCTCTTCAAGCTTTTAAAATTCTCTCTAGAATTTTCAAAATCCATGGCCACATGTTTACAATTTCACGTCAAAAAATGGCTAAAATTCCAGTTGAAATTTTTTCAAAGTCCCTTAAAAATTTTCCAATTTTTGTCCCAATTCTTCCCATTCCCATTGAAACTTTTCAAATCCCTCTCAAAATTGTTGAAATTCTCTTGAAGCTTTTAAAATTCTCTCTAGAATTTTCAAAATCCATGTCCACATGTTTACAATTTCACATAAAAAAATGGCTAAAATTCCAGTTGAAATTTTTTCAAAGTCCCTTAAAAATTTTCCAATTTTTGTCCCAATTCTTCCCATTCCCATTGAAACTTTTCAAATCCCTCTCAAAATTGTTGAAATTCTCTTGAAGCTTTTAAAATTCTCTCTAGAATTTTCAAAATCCATGTCCACATGTTTACAATTTCACATAAAAAAAAGGCTAAAATTCCAGTTGAAATTTTTTCAAAGTCCCTTAAAAATTTTCCAATTTTTGTCCCAATTCTTCCCATTCCCATTGAAACTTTTCAAATCCCTCTCAAAATTGTTGAAATTCTCTTGAAGCTTTTAAAATTCTCTCTAGAATTTTCAAAATCCATGTCCACATGTTTACAATTTCACGTCAAAAAATGGCTAAAATTCCAGTTGAAATTTTTTCAAAGTCCCTTAAAAACTTTCCAATTTTTGTCCCAATTCTTCCCATTCCCATTGAAACTTTTCAAATCCCTCTCAAAATTGTTGAAATTCTGTTGAAGCTTTTAAAATTCTCTCTAGAATTTTCAAAATCCATGGCCACATGTTTACAATTTCACGTCAAAAAATGGCTAAAATTCCAGTTGAAATTTTTTCAAAGTCCCTTAAAAATTTTCCAATTTTTGTCCCAATTCTTCCCATTCCCATTGAAACTTTTCAAATCCCTCTCAAAATTGTTGAAATTCTCTTGAAGCTTTTAAAATTCTCTCTAGAATTTTCAAAATCCATGGCCACATGTTTACAATTTCACGTAACAAAATGGCTAAAATTCCAGTTGAAATTTTTTCAAAGTCCCTTAAAAATTTTCTAATTTTTGTCCCAATTCTTCCCATTCCCATTGAAACTTTTCAAATCCCTCTCAAAATTGTTGAAATTCTCTTGAAGCTTTTAAAATTCTCTCTAGAATTTTCAAAATCCATGTCCACATGTTTACAATTTCACATAAAAAAATGGCTAAAATTCCAGTTGAAATTTTTTCAAAGTCCCTTAAAAATTTTCCAATTTTTGTCCCAATTCTTCCCATTCCCATTGAAACTTTTCAAATCCCTCTCAAAATTGTTGAAATTCTGTTGAAGCTTTTAAAATTCTCTCTAGAATTTTCAAAATCCATGTCCACATGTTTACAATTTCACGTAACAAAATGGCTAAAATTCCAGTTGAAATTTTTTCAAAGTCCCTTAAAAATTTTCCAATTTTTGTCCCAATTCTTCCCATTCCCATTGAAACTTTTCAAATCCCTCTCAAAATTGTTGAAATTCTCTTGAAGCTTTTAAAATTCTCTCTAGAATTTTCAAAATCCATGTCCACATGTTTACAATTTCATGTCAAAAAATGGCTAAAATTCCAGTTGAAATTTTTTCAAAGTCCCTTAAAAATTTTCTAATTTTTGTCCCAATTCTTCCCATTCCCATTGAAACTTTTCAAATCCCTCTCAAAATTGTTGAAATTCTCTTGAAGCTTTTAAAATTCTCTCTAGAATTTTCAAAATCCATGGCCACATGTTTACAATTTCACGTCAAAAAATGGCTAAAATTCCAGTTGAAATTTTTTCAAAGTCCCTTAAAAATTTTCCAATTTTTGTCCCAATTCTTCCCATTCCCATTGAAACTTTTCAAATCCCTCTCAAAATTGTTGAAATTCTCTTGAAGCTTTTAAAATTCTCTCTAGAATTTTCAAAATCCATGTCCACATGTTTACAATTTCATGTCAAAAAATTGCTAAAATTCCAGTTGAAATTTTTTCAAAGTCCCTTAAAAATTTTCCAATTTTTGTCCCAATTCTTCCCATTCCCATTGAAACTTTTCAAATCCCTCTCAAAATTGTTGAAATTCTCTTGAAGCTTTTAAAATTCTCTCTAGAATTTTCAAAATCCATGGCCACATGTTTACAATTTCACGTCAAAAAATGCTAAAATTCCAGTTGAAATTTTTTCAAAGTCCCTTAAAAATTTTCCAATTTTTGTCCCAATTCTTCCCATTCCCATTGAAACTTTTCAAATCCCTCTCAAAATTGTTGAAATTCTCTTGAAGCTTTTAAAATTCTCTCTAGAATTTTCAAAATCCATGGCCACATGTTTACAATTTCACATAAAAAAATGGCTAAAATTCCAGTTGAAATTTTTTCAAAGTCCCTTAAAAATTTTCCAATTTTTGTCCCAATTCTTCCCATTCCCATTGAAACTTTTCAAATCCCTCTCAACATTGTTGAAATTCTGTTGAAGCTTTTAAAATTCTCTCTAGAATTTTCAAAATCCGTGGCCACATGTTTACAATTTCACGTAACAAAATGGCTAAAATTCCAGTTGAAATTTTTTCAAAGTCCCTTAAAAATTTTCCAATTTTTGTCCCAATTCTTCCCATTCCCATTGAAACTTTTCAAATCCCTCTCAAAATTGTTGAAATTCTCTTGAAGCTTTTAAAATTCTCTCTAGAATTTTCAAAATCCATGGCCACATGTTTACAATTTCACGTAACAAAATGGCTAAAATTCCAGTTGAAATTTTTTCAAAGTCCCTTAAAAATTTTCCAATTTTTGTCCCAATTCTTCCCATTCCCATTGAAACTTTTCAAATCCCTCTCAAAATTGTTGAAATTCTCTTGAAGCTTTTAAAATTCTCTCTAGAATTTTCAAAATCCATGGCCACATGTTTACAATTTCACATAAAAAAATGGCTAAAATTCCAGTTGAAATTTTTTCAAAGTCCCTTAAAAATTTTCCAATTTTTGTCCCAATTCTTCCCATTCCCATTGAAACTTTTCAAATCCCTCTCAAAATTGTTGAAATTCTCTTGAAGCTTTTAAAATTCTCTCTAGAATTTTCAAAATCCATGTCCACATGTTTACAATTTCACATAAAAAAATGGCTAAAATTCCAGTTGAAATTTTTTCAAAGTCCCTTAAAAATTTTCCAATTTTTGTCCCAATTCTTCCCATTCCCATTGAAACTTTTCAAATCCCTCTCAAAATTGTTGAAATTCTCTTGAAGCTTTTAAAATTCTCTCTAGAATTTTCAAAATCCATGTCCACATGTTTACAATTTCACATAAAAAAATGGCTAAAATTCCAGTTGAAATTTTTTCAAAGTCCCTGAAAAATTTTCCAATTTTTGTCCCAATTCTTCCCATTCCCATTGAAACTTTTCAAATCCCTCTCAAAATTGTTGAAATTCTGTTGAAGCTTTTAAAATTCTCTCTAGAATTTTCAAAATCCATGTCCACATGTTTACAATTTCACGTAACAAAATGGCTAAAATTCCAGTTGAAATTTTTTCAAAGTCCCTTAAAAATTTTCCAATTTTTGTCCCAATTCTTCCCATTCCCATTGAAACTTTTCAAATCCCTCTCAAAATTGTTGAAATTCTCTTGAAGCTTTTAAAATTCTCTCTAGAATTTTCAAAATCCATGTCCACATGTTTACAATTTCATGTCAAAAAATGGCTAAAATTCCAGTTGAAATTTTTTCAAAGTCCCTTAAAAATTTTCCAATTTTTGTCCCAATTCTTCCCATTCCCATTGAAACTTTTCAAATCCCTCTCAAAATTGTTGAAATTCTCTTGAAGCTTTTAAAATTCTCTCTAGAATTTTCAAAATCCATGGCCACATGTTTACAATTTCACGTCAAAAAATGGCTAAAATTCCAGTTGAAATTTTTTCAAAGTCCCTTAAAAATTTTCCAATTTTTGTCCCAATTCTTCCCATTCCCATTGAAACTTTTCAAATCCCTCTCAAAATTGTTGAAATTCTCTTGAAGCTTTTAAAATTCTCTCTAGAATTTTCAAAATCCATGGCCACATGTTTAAAATTTCACGTCAAAAAATGCTAAAATTCCAGTTGAAATTTTTTCAAAGTCCCTTAAAAATTTTCCAATTTTTGTCCCAATTCTTCCCATTCCCATTGAAACTTTTCAAATCCCTCTCAAAATTGTTGAAATTCTCTTGAAGCTTTTAAAATTCTCTCTAGAATTTTCAAAATCCATGTCCACATGTTTACAATTTCACATAAAAAAAAGGCTAAAATTCCAGTTGAAATTTTTTCAAAGTCCCTTAAAAATTTTCCAATTTTTGTCCCAATTCTTCCCATTCCCATTGAAACTTTTCAAATCCCTCTCAAAATTGTTGAAATTCTGTTGAAGCTTTTAAAATTCTCTCTAGAATTTTCAAAATCCATGGCCACATGTTTACAATTACACATAAAAAAATGGCTAAAATTCCAGTTGAAATTTTTTCAAAGTCCCTTAAAAATTTTCCAATTTTTGTCCCAATTCTTCCCATTCCCATTGAAACTTTTCAAATCCCTCTCAAAATTGTTGAAATTCTGTTGAAGCTTTTAAAATTCTCTCTAGAATTTTCAAAATCCATGTCCACATGTTTACAATTTCACGTAACAAAATGGCTAAAATTCCAGTTGAAATTTTTTCAAAGTCCCTTAAAAATTTTCCAATTTTTGTCCCAATTCTTCCCATTCCCATTGAAACTTTTCAAATCCCTCTCAAAATTGTTGAAATTCTCTTGAAGCTTTTAAAATTCTCTCTAGAATTTTCAAAATCCATGTCCACATGTTTACAATTTCATGTCAAAAAATGGCTAAAATTCCAGTTGAAATTTTTTCAAAGTCCCTTAAAAATTTTCTAATTTTTGTCCCAATTCTTCCCATTCCCATTGAAACTTTTCAAATCCCTCTCAAAATTGTTGAAATTCTGTTGAAGCTTTTAAAATTCTCTCTAGAATTTTCAAAATCCATGGCCACATGTTTACAATTTCACGTCAAAAAATGGCTAAAATTCCAGTTGAAATTTTTTCAAAGTCCCTTTAAAATTTTCCAATTTTTGTCCCAATTCTTCCCATTCCCATTGAAACTTTTCAAATCCCTCTCAAAATTGTTGAAATTCTCTTGAAGCTTTTAAAATTCTCTCTAGAATTTTCAAAATCCATGTCCACATGTTTACAATTTCATGTCAAAAAATTGCTAAAATTCCAGTTGAAATTTTTTCAAAGTCCCTTAAAAATTTTCCAATTTTTGTCCCAATTCTTCCCATTCCCATTGAAACTTTTCAAATCCCTCTCAAAATTGTTGAAATTCTGTTGAAGCTTTTAAAATTCTCTCTAGAATTTTCAAAATCCATGGCCACATGTTTACAATTTCACATAAAAAAATGGCTAAAATTCCAGTTGAAATTTTTTCAAAGTCCCTTAAAAATTTTCCAATTTTTGTCCCAATTCTTCCCATTCCCATTGAAACTTTTCAAATCCCTCTCAAAATTGTTGAAATTCTGTTGAAGCTTTTAAAATTCTCTCTAGAATTTTCAAAATCCATGGCCACATGTTTACAATTTCACGTCAAAAAATGCTAAAATTCCAGTTGAAATTTTTTCAAAGTCCCTTAAAAATTTTCCAATTTTTGTCCCAATTCTTCCCATTCCCATTGAAACTTTTCAAATCCCTCTCAAAATTGTTGAAATTCTCTTGAAGCTTTTAAAATTCTCTCTAGAATTTTCAAAATCCATGGCCACATGTTTACAATTTCACATAAAAAAATGGCTAAAATTCCAGTTGAAATTTTTTCAAAGTCCCTTAAAAATTTTCCAATTTTTGTCCCAATTCTTCCCATTCCCATTGAAACTTTTCAAATCCCTCTCAACATTGTTGAAATTCTGTTGAAGCTTTTAAAATTCTCTCTAGAATTTTCAAAATCCGTGGCCACATGTTTACAATTTCACGTAACAAAATGGCTAAAATTCCAGTTGAAATTTTTTCAAAGTCCCTTAAAAATTTTCCAATTTTTGTCCCAATTCTTCCCATTCCCATTGAAACTTTTCAAATCCCTCTCAAAATTGTTGAAATTCTCTTGAAGCTTTTAAAATTCTCTCTAGAATTTTCAAAATCCATGGCCACATGTTTACAATTTCACGTAACAAAATGGCTAAAATTCCAGTTGAAATTTTTTCAAAGTCCCTTAAAAATTTTCCAATTTTTGTCCCAATTCTTCCCATTCCCATTGAAACTTTTCAAATCCCTCTCAAAATTGTTGAAATTCTCTTGAAGCTTTTAAAATTCTCTCTAGAATTTTCAAAATCCATGGCCACATGTTTACAATTTCACATAAAAAAATTGCTAAAATTCCAGTTGAAATTTTTTCAAAGTCCCTTAAAAATTTTCCAATTTTTGTCCCAATTCTTCCCATTCCCATTGAAACTTTTCAAATCCCTCTCAAAATTGTTGAAATTCTCTTGAAGCTTTTAAAATTCTCTCTAGAATTTTCAAAATCCATGGCCACATGTTTACAATTTCACATAAAAAAATGGCTAAAATTCCAGTTGAAATTTTTTCAAAGTCCCTTCAAAATTTTCCAATTTTTGTCCCAATTCTTCCCATTCCCATTGAAACTTTTCAAATCCCTCTCAAAATTGTTGAAATTCTGTTGAAGCTTTTAAAATTCTCTCTAGAATTTTCAAAATCCATGTCCACATGTTTACAATTTCACGTAACAAAATGGCTAAAATTCCAGTTGAAATTTTTTCAAAGTCCCTTAAAAATTTTCCAATTTTTGTCCCAATTCTTCCCATTCCCATTGAAACTTTTCAAATCCCTCTCAAAATTGTTGAAATTCTCTTGAAGCTTTTAAAATTCTCTCTAGAATTTTCAAAATCCATGTCCACATGTTTACAATTTCATGTCAAAAAATGGCTAAAATTCCAGTTGAAATTTTTTCAAAGTCCCTTAAAAATTTTCCAATTTTTGTCCCAATTCTTCCCATTCCCATTGAAACTTTTCAAATCCCTCTCAAAATTGTTGAAATTCTCTTGAAGCTTTTAAAATTCTCTCTAGAATTTTCAAAATCCATGGCCACATGTTTACAATTTCACGTCAAAAAATGGCTAAAATTCCAGTTGAAATTTTTTCAAAGTCCCTTAAAAATTTTCCAATTTTTGTCCCAATTCTTCCCATTCCCATTGAAACTTTTCAAATCCCTCTCAAAATTGTTGAAATTCTCTTGAAGCTTTTAAAATTCTCTCTAGAATTTTCAAAATCCATGGCCACATGTTTACAATTTCACGTCAAAAAATGCTAAAATTCCAGTTGAAATTTTTTCAAAGTCCCTTAAAAATTTTCCAATTTTTGTCCCAATTCTTCCCATTCCCATTGAAACTTTTCAAATCCCTCTCAAAATTGTTGAAATTCTCTTGAAGCTTTTAAAATTCTCTCTAGAATTTTCAAAATCCATGTCCACATGTTTACAATTTCACATAAAAAAAAGGCTAAAATTCCAGTTGAAATTTTTTCAAAGTCCCTTAAAAATTTTCCAATTTTTGTCCCAATTCTTCCCATTCCCATTGAAACTTTTCAAATCCCTCTCAAAATTGTTGAAATTCTGTTGAAGCTTTTAAAATTCTCTCTAGAATTTTCAAAATCCATGGCCACATGTTTACAATTACACATAAAAAAATGGCTAAAATTCCAGTTGAAATTTTTTCAAAGTCCCTTAAAAATTTTCCAATTTTTGTCCCAATTCTTCCCATTCCCATTGAAACTTTTCAAATCCCTCTCAACATTGTTGAAATTCTGTTGAAGCTTTTAAAATTCTCTCTAGAATTTTCAAAATCCGTGGCCACATGTTTACAATTTCACGTCAAAAAATGGCTAAAATTCCAGTTGAAATTTTTTCAAAGTCCCTTTAAAATTTTCCAATTTTTGTCCCAATTCTTCCCATTCCCATTGAAACTTTTCAAATCCCTCTCAAAATTGTTGAAATTCTCTTGAAGCTTTTAAAATTCTCTCTAGAATTTTCAAAATCCATGTCCACATGTTTACAATTTCATGTCAAAAAATTGCTAAAATTCCAGTTGAAATTTTTTCAAAGTCCCTTAAAAATTTTCCAATTTTTGTCCCAATTCTTCCCATTCCCATTGAAACTTTTCAAATCCCTCTCAAAATTGTTGAAATTCTGTTGAAGCTTTTAAAATTCTCTCTAGAATTTTCAAAATCCATGGCCACATGTTTACAATTTCACATAAAAAAATGGCTAAAATTCCAGTTGAAATTTTTTCAAAGTCCCTTAAAAATTTTCCAATTTTTGTCCCAATTCTTCCCATTCCCATTGAAACTTTTCAAATC
Source organism: Streptopelia decaocto (assembly GCF_964273445.1). Lineage (NCBI taxonomy): Eukaryota > Metazoa > Chordata > Aves > Columbiformes > Columbidae > Streptopelia > Streptopelia decaocto. Next base: position 16,633 of record NW_028116253.1, read on the forward strand.
CCTCTCAAAATTGTTGAAATTCTGTTGAAGCTTTTAAAATTCTCTCTAGAATTTTCAAAATCCATGGCCACATGTTTACAATTTCACGTCAAAAAATGCTAAAATTCCAGTTGAAATTTTTTCAAAGTCCCTTAAAAATTTTCCAATTTTTGTCCCAATTCTTCCCATTCCCATTGAAACTTTTCAAATCCCTCTCAAAATTGTTGAAATTCTCTTGAAGCTTTTAAAATTCTCTCTAGAATTTTCAAAATCCATGGCCACATGTTTACAATTTCACATAAAAAAATGGCTAAAATTCCAGTTGAAATTTTTTCAAAGTCCCTTAAAAATTTTCCAATTTTTGTCCCAATTCTTCCCATTCCCATTGAAACTTTTCAAATCCCTCTCAACATTGTTGAAATTCTGTTGAAGCTTTTAAAATTCTCTCTAGAATTTTCAAAATCCGTGGCCACATGTTTACAATTTCACGTAACAAAATGGCTAAAATTCCAGTTGAAATTTTTTCAAAGTCCCTTAAAAATTTTCCAATTTTTGTCCCAATTCTTCCCATTCCCATTGAAACTTTTCAAATCCCTCTCAAAATTGTTGAAATTCTCTTGAAGCTTTTAAAATTCTCTCTAGAATTTTCAAAATCCATGGCCACATGTTTACAATTTCACGTAACAAAATGGCTAAAATTCCAGTTGAAATTTTTTCAAAGTCCCTTAAAAATTTTCCAATTTTTGTCCCAATTCTTCCCATTCCCATTGAAACTTTTCAAATCCCTCTCAAAATTGTTGAAATTCTCTTGAAGCTTTTAAAATTCTCTCTAGAATTTTCAAAATCCATGGCCACATGTTTACAATTTCACATAAAAAAATTGCTAAAATTCCAGTTGAAATTTTTTCAAAGTCCCTTAAAAATTTTCCAATTTTTGTCCCAATTCTTCCCATTCCCATTGAAACTTTTCAAATCCCTCTCAAAATTGTTGAAATTCTCTTGAAGCTTTTAAAATTCTCTCTAGAATTTTCAAAATCCATGGCCACATGTTTACAATTTCACATAAAAAAATGGCTAAAATTCCAGTTGAAATTTTTTCAAAGTCCCTTCAAAATTTTCCAATTTTTGTCCCAATTCTTCCCATTCCCATTGAAACTTTTCAAATCCCTCTCAAAATTGTTGAAATTCTGTTGAAGCTTTTAAAATTCTCTCTAGAATTTTCAAAATCCATGTCCACATGTTTACAATTTCACGTAACAAAATGGCTAAAATTCCAGTTGAAATTTTTTCAAAGTCCCTTAAAAATTTTCCAATTTTTGTCCCAATTCTTCCCATTCCCATTGAAACTTTTCAAATCCCTCTCAAAATTGTTGAAATTCTCTTGAAGCTTTTAAAATTCTCTCTAGAATTTTCAAAATCCATGTCCACATGTTTACAATTTCATGTCAAAAAATGGCTAAAATTCCAGTTGAAATTTTTTCAAAGTCCCTTAAAAATTTTCCAATTTTTGTCCCAATTCTTCCCATTCCCATTGAAACTTTTCAAATCCCTCTCAAAATTGTTGAAATTCTCTTGAAGCTTTTAAAATTCTCTCTAGAATTTTCAAAATCCATGGCCACATGTTTACAATTTCACGTCAAAAAATGGCTAAAATTCCAGTTGAAATTTTTTCAAAGTCCCTTAAAAATTTTCCAATTTTTGTCCCAATTCTTCCCATTCCCATTGAAACTTTTCAAATCCCTCTCAAAATTGTTGAAATTCTCTTGAAGCTTTTAAAATTCTCTCTAGAATTTTCAAAATCCATGGCCACATGTTTACAATTTCACGTCAAAAAATGCTAAAATTCCAGTTGAAATTTTTTCAAAGTCCCTTAAAAATTTTCCAATTTTTGTCCCAATTCTTCCCATTCCCATTGAAACTTTTCAAATCCCTCTCAAAATTGTTGAAATTCTCTTGAAGCTTTTAAAATTCTCTCTAGAATTTTCAAAATCCATGTCCACATGTTTACAATTTCACATAAAAAAAAGGCTAAAATTCCAGTTGAAATTTTTTCAAAGTCCCTTAAAAATTTTCCAATTTTTGTCCCAATTCTTCCCATTCCCATTGAAACTTTTCAAATCCCTCTCAAAATTGTTGAAATTCTGTTGAAGCTTTTAAAATTCTCTCTAGAATTTTCAAAATCCATGGCCACATGTTTACAATTACACATAAAAAAATGGCTAAAATTCCAGTTGAAATTTTTTCAAAGTCCCTTAAAAATTTTCCAATTTTTGTCCCAATTCTTCCCATTCCCATTGAAACTTTTCAAATCCCTCTCAACATTGTTGAAATTCTGTTGAAGCTTTTAAAATTCTCTCTAGAATTTTCAAAATCCGTGGCCACATGTTTACAATTTCACGTAACAAAATGGCTAAAATTCCAGTTGAAATTTTTTCAAAGTCCCTTAAAAATTTTCCAATTTTTGTCCCAATTCTTCCCATTCCCATTGAAACTTTTCAAATCCCTCTCAAAATTGTTGAAATTCTCTTGAAGCTTTTAAAATTCTCTCTAGAATTTTCAAAATCCATGTCCACATGTTTACAATTTCACATAAAAAAATTGCTAAAATTCCAGTTGAAATTTTTTCAAAGTCCCTTAAAAATTTTCCAATTTTTGTCCCAATTCTTCCCATTCCCATTGAAACTTTTCAAATCCCTCTCAAAATTGTTGAAATTCTCTTGAAGCTTTTAAAATTCTCTCTAGAATTTTCAAAATCCATGGCCACATGTTTACAATTTCACGTCAAAAAATGGCTAAAATTCCAGTTGAAATTTTTTCAAAGTCCCTTAAAAATTTTCCAATTTTTGTCCCAATTCTTCCCATTCCCATTGAAACTTTTCAAATCCCTCTCAAAATTGTAGAAATTCTGTTGAAGCTTTTAAAATTCTCTCTAGAATTTTCAAAATCCATGTCCACATGTTTACAATTGCACGTCAAAAAATGGCTAAAATTCCAGTTGAAATTTTTTCAAAGTCCCTTCAAAATTTTCCAATTTTTGTCCCAATTCTTCCCATTCCCATTGAAACTTTTCAAATCCCTCTCAAAATTGTAGAAATTCTCTTGAAGCTTTTAAAATTCTCTCTAGAATTTTCAAAATCCATGTCCACATGTTTACAATTTCACATAAAAAAAGGCTAAAATTCCAGTTGAAATTTTTTCAAAGTCCCTTAAAAATTTTCCAATTTTTGTCCCAATTCTTCCCATTCCCATTGAAACTTTTCAAATCCCTCTCAAAATTGTAGAAATTCTCTTGAAGCTTTTAAAATTCTCTCTAGAATTTTCAAAATCCATGGCCACATGTTTACAATTTCACGTCAAAAAATGGCTAAAATTCCAGTTGAAATTTTTTCAAAGTCCCTTAAAAATTTTCCAATTTTTGTCCCAATTCTTCCCATTCCCATTGAAACTTTTCAAATCCCTCTCAAAATTGTTGAAATTCTCTTGAAGCTTTTAAAATTCTCTCTAGAATTTTCAAAATCCATGGCCACATGTTTACAATTTCACGTAACAAAATGGCTAAAATTCCAGTTGAAATTTTTTCAAAGTCCCTTAAAAATTTTCCAATTTTTGGCCCAATTCTTCCCATTCCCATTGAAACTTTTCAAATCCCTCTCAAAATTGTAGAAATTCTCTTGAAGCTTTTAAAATTCTCTCTAGAATTTTCAAAATCCATGTCCACATGTTTACAATTTCACATAAAAAAATTGCTAAAATTCCAGTTGAAATTTTTTCAAAGTCCCTTAAAAATTTTCCAATTTTTGTCCCAATTCTTCCCATTCCCATTGAAACTTTTCAAATCCCTCTCAAAATTGTTGAAATTCTCTTGAAGCTTTTAAAATTCTCTCTAGAATTTTCAAAATCCATGTCCACATGTTTACAATTTCACGTAACAAAATGGCTAAAATTCCAGTTGAAATTTTTTCAAAGTCCCTTAAAAATTTTCCAATTTTTGTCCCAATTCTTCCCATTCCCATTGAAACTTTTCAAATCCCTCTCAAAATTGTTGAAATTCTGTTGAAGCTTTTAAAATTCTCTCTAGAATTTTCAAAATCCATGTCCACATGTTTACAATTTCACATAAAAAAATGGCTAAAATTCCAGTTGAAATTTTTTCAAAGTCCCTTAAAAATTTTCCAATTTTTGTCCCAATTCTTCCCATTCCCATTGAAACTTTTCAAATCCCTCTCAAAATTGTAGAAATTCTCTTGAAGCTTTTAAAATTCTCTCTAGAATTTTCAAAATCCATGGCCACATGTTTACAATTTCACGTCAAAAAATGGCTAAAATTCCAGTTGAAATTTTTTCAAAGTCCCTTAAAAATTTTCCAATTTTTGTCCCAATTCTTCCCATTCCCATTGAAACTTTTCAAATCCCTCTCAAAATTGTTGAAATTCTCTTGAAGCTTTTAAAATTCTCTCTAGAATTTTCAAAATCCATGTCCACATGTTTACAATTTCACATAAAAAAAGGCTAAAATTCCAGTTGAAATTTTTTCAAAGTCCCTTAAAAATTTTCCAATTTTTGTCCCAATTCTTCCCATTCCCATTGAAACTTTTCAAATCCCTCTCAAAATTGTTGAAATTCTCTTGAAGCTTTTAAAATTCTCTCTAGAATTTTCAAAATCCATGTCCACATGTTTACAATTTCACGTAACAAAATGGCTAAAATTCCAGTTGAAATTTTTTCAAAGTCCCTTAAAAATTTTCCAATTTTTGTCCCAATTCTTCCCATTCCCATTGAAACTTTTCAAATCCCTCTCAAAATTGTTGAAATTCTGTTGAAGCTTTTAAAATTCTCTCTAGAATTTTCAAAATCCATGTCCACATGTTTACAATTTCACATAAAAAAATGGCTAAAATTCCAGTTGAAATTTTTTCAAAGTCCCTTAAAAATTTTCCAATTTTTGTCCCAATTCTTCCCATTCCCATTGAAACTTTTCAAATCCCTCTCAAAATTGTAGAAATTCTCTTGAAGCTTTTAAAATTCTCTCTAGAATTTTCAAAATCCATGGCCACATGTTTACAATTTCACGTCAAAAAATGGCTAAAATTCCAGTTGAAATTTTTTCAAAGTCCCTTAAAAATTTTCCAATTTTTGTCCCAATTCTTCCCATTCCCATTGAAACTTTTCAAATCCCTCTCAAAATTGTAGAAATTCTGTTGAAGCTTTTAAAATTCTCTCTAGAATTTTCAAAATCCATGTCCACATGTTTACAATTGCACGTCAAAAAATGGCTAAAATTCCAGTTGAAATTTTTTCAAAGTCCCTTCAAAATTTTCCAATTTTTGTCCCAATTCTTCCCATTCCCATTGAAACTTTTCAAATCCCTCTCAAAATTGTAGAAATTCTCTTGAAGCTTTTAAAATTCTCTCTAGAATTTTCAAAATCCATGTCCACATGTTTACAATTTCACATAAAAAAAGGCTAAAATTCCAGTTGAAATTTTTTCAAAGTCCCTTAAAAATTTTCCAATTTTTGTCCCAATTCTTCCCATTCCCATTGAAACTTTTCAAATCCCTCTCAAAATTGTAGAAATTCTCTTGAAGCTTTTAAAATTCTCTCTAGAATTTTCAAAATCCATGGCCACATGTTTACAATTTCACGTCAAAAAATGGCTAAAATTCCAGTTGAAATTTTTTCAAAGTCCCTTAAAAATTTTCCAATTTTTGTCCCAATTCTTCCCATTCCCATTGAAACTTTTCAAATCCCTCTCAAAATTGTTGAAATTCTCTTGAAGCTTTTAAAATTCTCTCTAGAATTTTCAAAATCCATGGCCACATGTTTACAATTTCACGTAACAAAATGGCTAAAATTCCAGTTGAAATTTTTTCAAAGTCCCTTAAAAATTTTCCAATTTTTGGCCCAATTCTTCCCATTCCCATTGAAACTTTTCAAATCCCTCTCAAAATTGTAGAAATTCTCTTGAAGCTTTTAAAATTCTCTCTAGAATTTTCAAAATCCATGTCCACATGTTTACAATTTCACATAAAAAAATTGCTAAAATTCCAGTTGAAATTTTTTCAAAGTCCCTTAAAAATTTTCCAATTTTTGTCCCAATTCTTCCCATTCCCATTGAAACTTTTCAAATCCCTCTCAAAATTGTTGAAATTCTCTTGAAGCTTTTAAAATTCTCTCTAGAATTTTCAAAATCCATGTCCACATGTTTACAATTTCACGTAACAAAATGGCTAAAATTCCAGTTGAAATTTTTTCAAAGTCCCTTAAAAATTTTCCAATTTTTGTCCCAATTCTTCCCATTCCCATTGAAACTTTTCAAATCCCTCTCAAAATTGTTGAAATTCTGTTGAAGCTTTTAAAATTCTCTCTAGAATTTTCAAAATCCATGTCCACATGTTTACAATTTCACATAAAAAAATGGCTAAAATTCCAGTTGAAATTTTTTCAAAGTCCCTTAAAAATTTTCCAATTTTTGTCCCAATTCTTCCCATTCCCATTGAAACTTTTCAAATCCCTCTCAAAATTGTAGAAATTCTCTTGAAGCTTTTAAAATTCTCTCTAGAATTTTCAAAATCCATGGCCACATGTTTACAATTTCACGTCAAAAAATGGCTAAAATTCCAGTTGAAATTTTTTCAAAGTCCCTTAAAAATTTTCCAATTTTTGTCCCAATTCTTCCCATTC